>NW_025920105.1:114814-210736 GCF_902686445.1 Sciurus carolinensis | reverse complement strand
GGTATATTTTACATTTTCAAAGATTTTATTTGTCTAAAGTTCAACAGTTTAGAGAAACATATTTTGAAAATAGAGTGTTCCATCTTGTATGTTTGAAACCTTTATAATTCTGTAGATAGTAAATTAGTAACTTCAAACTCGCATTTTTTAAATAGTTAATTTGGTAAATATAAAAGAAAATCAGTTTCTTTCATTGAAAGAGAGGTCTGAACATATGGCTAGCACATTGCCAAGAATTTTAGAACAAGGCTTTACAAGTATTTCCATATATATTTCATGAATATTATTTTCATCATAGTTTATATTTTCCTTCACAAGTTGTTGTGCTTGTAGATCTTCTCAGTTTTTAAATTCTGTTTCTTTTCTGCTATTATATTAGCACTAATTTGGAAAGCAAATAGTCTTTAAATATCAATACTTGACAGAAGTTTGAGAAGTCTTTTAAGTCAAGTCTAAATAACTAAAAATATTTTATTGTTTTTTAAAATTTCATTTAATGTTTTCCAAATATAAAATTCAACAGGAATATATTGAAAGGTAGCTGTGCTCAACACTGAAACCCCAATGCAACCCAACAGGAGAATATTAAAGTTGTAACTTTAGACTTTTCAAAACATGTACATAAATATGTGGAATCTTAAGACTTCACAGCTTACAATTTATTCAGACCAGGCATGATGGTGCACATCCACAACCCAGCTACTTGTAAAATTGAGGTAGGAATATCACAAATTTGAGACCAGTATGAGCAATTTAATGAGACCCTGTCTCAAAATTAAAATACAAAAAAATTGGGGACATAGCTCTGATGTACAGAGCTCTAGAGATCAATCCATACTACACCCCTCCTGCCATAAACCATCTGTTGCCTTGGGTTTTTCTTGGTATTCAGATACTGCTTTTCATCTACAAGTGAACCAAAGGTACCTCTTGAGTCTTCAGACCTTAAAGTTCTTTTTGGAAACCTCAGAAAATCAAGATGTGTTCCACATCTCCCTTTTCACCATAATACACAAAAAAAACCTCTACCATTAGCCTTATAGGGATTGCTTTTTTCAGAACACTAGAGTGCATTAACACTTTTTGAATCACAGCTAATTTTGAAACTGATAGGAATTGCTAAATGTAAAGTATCCAGGAGGTAGGTGTTAAAAGCTGATTGAGTTATTTTTATAATGGGTAATTTGCCAGGGTATACAGCCTCATTCTCTCTGACACCTGAGACTTTACATAAAGTCACCAAGTCCAATGCCATATTTGAAGGTGCTGACACAGGTCAGATTGTTTTTTAAGGGAGTAAGTGCCTGTGCTTGATTGACATACTAGAATTTTATAATCAAACTATAAGTTTCAGTAGTACACAGGATACATCTGTTTAGGCTGCTTTCTCTAATAAATGAACTATTACTATGAAAATAAAATTTTGTTATATTTATAATATTTATTTTCATAGACACTGTTGACAAAAATGATAGATGTTTCAAATTGAACAATAAATTAAAATTGAGAAAACAGCTCAAAATGGAAAAGGCATTGTCTTTAAAATGATATAATTTCTTGGTTTTATTTTTCTTTTACTTTTCTAGACCAGTTGCTTTTCTACTTACCATAGCTTATGCTAATGTCAGGGTCTTAAGCCCCCTTGCTCCTCTCCACCAGCAACAAGGGAAGGGAGCACTCCCCAACAAGGTCAGACCAGGAAAGATAGGGCCAACTGACCGCTGACTGATTGCTGGCACCCAGCCCTCCAGGCAGAGGACAGAGGTGTCAGGGAGACCAGTCACAGCAGGATCTCATTTGTTGAGGAAATCACACAGCTTTTATGTAGGGTGGAGGCTAGGTAGGAACCAATCAGCTTAAAGATCAGCAAGGCACAGGGGTTCATGCAGGGGAGAGTCCCATAGGACTATATGGCAAGAACAAGTTGATCACATTTGTGAAACTGTTGTTAAACAATTCCTGATGGTGGTCTGAGTTATGGTCATTAACTTTTGAAACCACCTTTGAGCCTTGATCTTGCTCACTTGCCAGGGAGTAAGGAGTCAGCCTGAGTTAGTTAATGTGTCATTAGTCCCAACAATGCTAATACCAAAGTATATCTTGATATCTGTAAGACTAATTTTTACTTATTTCCTTTTGTATTTGTTTCTATACCAAATTCTATGTGGATTAACTTATTGCCACAGAAGAATGGTGTTGCATCAAGAATTGAAACCTCAGAACCTTCTCACTAATGAAAATGGAATTTAAAGTTAGCAGAGTTTGGTATGGAATAATTAATATTTATAAATTTCTCCAGGTGGTTAGGTATAAAAGAACAACCATTGTCACAAGGTGTTATCACTTTCATATGAGTTTGGAATTTTTTTCTGAACCCTCTGAACAATATTTGGCAGAATTTTGTGGCTGTTTTGCATTGGTTGTTAGCTAAAATACTAAAAGACATGGGTTCCCAGGTGTGGCCATGGATCCCAGGTTTCTGATACTCTTTCAGGGAGTGTCCAGAGTTAAAAATATATTTTCAGAAGTGCACTAAATGTTATTTGCTTTTTTTCCCCTGTGTTAATATTTGCACTGTTGATCCAGAAGCAATAAGAATAAAACTACTCTTTCCTGGTATACGATCAGGCAGTGCCACCAAAGTATATGAGGGTATTCTTCACCACTGCACATTCTTAGAGAAAAAGTATCCGTTACACTTAAAATATTTTGCCAAGCAATAAAATGCATTGGTTTTATTAAATTTCCATCCTTGATTAAATGAATAGTATTTTTGTGTTGTATATGTATGCTGAAATGGGAATTATATAAAAACATATGGACTTCACACAGAAATACTACAGTTATTGCAAGGAAAGATTTGGGTGATTATTTGACTACAAGGTGAACTAGCCCCTACCCTCCTTTTTTTTTTTTAAGGAATATCATTTATTCTAGAAAAAATGATCAACATACAAAGTGTGGTTGTTCAGACTTAGATATTTGGCAGATTTGTCTTGAAATTAATGAATTAAGTTGGTCACTTCAAGGAAATCAATTGTAGGTATTTCTTGCCAATACTAAAATTCAGGTTTACAAATACAAATTAGATTTTGAAATTTTGAATCTGCTGCTTTAAGTTTAATATCTTCCCACTACTTAGAAACTTTTCTGATGAGGTCAGTTGTGATATAAACAAATAGAAGAGTTTTATTTTTAATTTTGAATAAATATATAAAAATTTAAATCTATGACTCAAGAACAAATATTTTATCCAGTTATCAACACCTCATATTATAGAATCATGCATGGTAAAAGATTCATTTGAAGTGCAAGATAGACCAGTGAATTTTCACAAAAGTATGAATAGTTTATGGATATAATTTAAGTTACAATATAACCTTGAAAAAAAGAACTTCATCTAATTCTAATATATCAAAGAACAGTATCTACAAAAATTATAATATACTCTTAAAATGTTTCTCCTCTTTTACAACTTCATATCTTTGAGGTTTGATTTTCTTCATATATCTGTATATAATGTAATGTGTTGTTATATGGAGTAAAGCAACATTTCACAACAGATAGAAAGCAAAAGAAGCCCTAAGTTCGATCCCCAGTACCGCAAAAAAAAAAAGAAAGCAAAAGAAAATATAGAATACAACTGTCTTCTATCAAAATACTCTAAACTATTTATTAAAATGTTAAAAAAAAATTCTTAACTAATTTTTTTGAAAAAAATTTTTATAAAAATGTTATTTATGCTAATGTGAGAGGTGTTTTTAATGCATAACTAAATATTTTAATTTTTCTCATATTTTATGGTAAACATCAGCAGTAATCTATATAAGTAAAAATACTTGTGGTCCTTAATAATTTTTAAGAACTTAAAATGAGTTTTAAGAATCAAGAATTTAAAATCCACCTCTGAAATGGGGTTCCTTTATATGCTTGCCACCATGACTGCATTTATTATGTGCTTAGTAATTTAATTGGTAGTTATTTACTTATATCATTTTGGTAATCTGATTTTAAGGGACTTGAAAGTAAAACAAAATGAGATGTTCTTTCTGTTTTGAGTAAATTGTTTCTACTAGAGGAAGAAAAAACATTGTAAATTAGCTTTGAAAATTTTGTTACTTTCTGAATACTGTGATAGAACCTAGTTTTTAAAAACCCTTGCAATTTAGCAAAACTGAATTTTTAATTTTTCACAAATTATTACAATAGATTCACTTTCAGAAAATTTCACTAAATTTTATAAGTATGAGTATTTCAGGTTATTACTCAATAATGGATTAAAAATTTACTTTTTAAATAGTGAATTTGCTTTGGCAATTTGTATACTTCTACACAGTTAGTATTTTGCTATTTGTTTAAAGCATAAATTACTATTGATATTTCCTTTCTTAAAAAGGAAATGAGTGTGCCACCTATGTTTAAAAAAATACAAGTTATTTACATATGCTTGTATAGATTATACAGTCTTTTTTAAATAGTTTATATTGTTATCCGTTTTCATTGTTCCCACCCCTCCTCTCTTTGTCAAACTGCATTTACAGCTCTTTGACATAATTGCAAAATGAATGGCTATGACAGAGAAACTTTCATGAGTATTTGAAATTTAAAAGGAATGTCAAGGAGTATTAAAAATCCCCTTTTATCTAGGAATACTCTGAGTGCTTTAAATTTTGCCTCTAACTTATTTAAAGTTAGCAAAGAAATTTTGTCTTCTCACAGACCAGTAAGAAATTCTGATTACTGTCAGGTGCATTTTATGCATGCCTGCAATCCCAGTAGTTTGGGATACAGAGACAGAATGATTGCAAATGAAAGAAAAGCCTCAGCAAGGTAGTGAAGCCCTTAAACAATTGAGCAAGACCCTGATTCAAAATAATTGCTGTTTTAAAGTGTCCCTGGGTTAAATCTCCAATATCACAAAAAGAAGAAAAGAAAAGAAAATGAGAGAGAAAGAGGGAAAATAAATTTGATTTTCCATGAGATAATACATTCAACATTGTTGTTTTTGTTATTTATTTATTTTATTACATAGTAAATACACTTGGGGCTTCAAGTAAGTAAGGTCAATTTAGTTTGAGTATACTGTAAGTTGTTCTTGATTCTTCTGAAAATTCTACCCTTTTTTTATGACCAGTGAAAAACAGAGGTCTAGGAATTACAATATAGTCATTTTCATCAATGATAAAAATTGACTTGTGTAGAATTGATACTGCCATTTATCACTGACGAGTTCTGCTCCTTCTAATGTTGAAGTTTGAACACTAGAGAAGCATGCCATGACAAGCATATTAAGCAGGTTTTATTTAAAACTAAGAATACAGACTTCTTCCTGGGGGGAGAAGGGAGCCATGACTGATGTTCTAAAGTCCCAAGAAATGAGCACACCCTATATCTTTTATAGGTTAAGGTCTCTTTTTTTCTCCAGTTCTCTCCCCCTTATCTCTCCTTCCTGCCTAGTGACTAGGTGTGGTTTTGCAGGTGAGATATAAAAAGTGAGAAGCGGATGGGACAGGGGGAGGGCCAAAATGATTCAGCCAGGCAAGGGCCCAGGGGGCATTAATTAGCAGCTTCTTGCTTGCAGTCCTTGATAAGGACAGGTAAATTTGGTAATCAGTGAACTCCAGAGATTCTTAACATTTCATTCTCCCAGGGGCAGTCTCCAACTTCCAGGGGCAGATGACCTTCATGGCCTTCATTTCCTGGATTTGACCTGACCCCTATTTTTACACTAACTGCCTGTCCCCAATTCTGGCTTCAGAATCATGTGACACTTAGTTAGTTAAGTTTGAGAGATTGTATATTTCATCTCATTCCAATACCAAAATTCTGATTGTAGACCAGGAAACTATTTGGACAAGCATGCTAGTTCATAATCTTCTCAGGAGCAGGAGAGTAAAGTATTGGGGGAACTACAACTGGCAACTTGCAAAGCTATAGGATAAGCAAATTTATAGCTCTGTCCTTTACCTTCTTATAACTCAGTCTTAGCATCTGAAAGATAAATCAGAAAGCTACCTTCAATCATATTAAAGATCAAAAATTAGAAAAAATAATTTGTTTTGCTTATTTCTCAAAGTTGTGAGATTAATAGTAAAATTGATAATAAATAAAATGGTGTCAACATTGTTCCAATTACTGTTAGCCATGATTTAACTTTCTGGTATTGCTTATGCAATTTTTATCCAATTTAATAAAGAATTGATGTAAGTTTTTTGATATTTTTTATATTTTAATCAGATATGTAAAATTATGTGTCATAAAGTTATATGTACTCGTAATCTCAGTCTGAAAAATTTCTCTTGTTTGAAATAAAATATTTGGTAAAAATAAATTTATTTTCTTAATCTACCTTTCAAATTACTCTTTCTTCAAGTGATCAGGATTTAGAGGCTTAGAGATGATAGTAACTCTAGTGCTAATGACAGATAAAATTGGGAACTCTAGTCTTCATTTCTTAATAATTAGTGTATTCCATATTAAATTGAAAAAGGAATGACAAATGTTTTGCATCATTTACAGCAATTAGTGATACTCAAAAGCAATGAGATCCCAGGGGGATTCAAGATGGTGGAGTAGAGGGTGACTGCAATTCCCATCGCTCTAGAACCAGGATTCAAGAAGGGGAGGTATTGAGAGACTTTGACCAACATAGAGCCATGGGGTTAGTGCCTCCCACTGGGTGAATCTCAGCCCTGGTGGCAGGCCCAGACAGGAGCAGTTTCTCAGAGAAGGGCAGGGCAGCTAGAGTCTTCCCCAAGCAGCCCTGCTTTCTCCAGCAGCAGACTCAATCCACAGCCATCTTCTACGAGGTGCCCCACCCTGTGAGACCTTGTCTGCACAGAACCAACCCCGAGCCCTGAACCCAGCAGTGGGCCCTGGACCATAGGCAGCTTCTCGGAGCAGGGTAGGGCAGCCAGAGGCTTTCACAAGCAACCCTGATCCCTCTGGTGGCAGGCTTGACCCACAGCCAGCTTCTTGGAGCAGGCAGCCCGGTGAGAGCCTTTCCATACAGAGCCAACCCCAAGCGCTGGACCCAGCGGTGGGCCCTGGCCCACAGGCAGCTTCTGGGACCAGGGCAGGGCAGTCAGAGGCTTCCCCAAGCAGCCATGCTTCCTCTTGCGGCAGGCTCGACCCACAGTCAGCTTCTTGGAGCAGGCCACCCAGTGAGAGCTTTTCCACACAGAGCCAAACCCAAGGCCTGAACCCAGCAATGGGCTCTGGCCTGCAAGCAGCTTCTGGGACCAAGGCAGGACAGAGAAAGGCTTTCCCCTAGCAACCTTGCTCCCCCAGGCAGGAGCAGACCCTGTCTATAGCTTGCTTCTAGGAGCAGGACTGCCCCATGAGAGATTTCCACACAATACCAGCCCCCAGCCCTGGACCCAGTAGCAGACAAGGGGCAGCTTTCTTTGGAAGCACTGCATTATCAAGTTTCTCCAAGACTTCAGGGTACTGAAGGCTGGAGGGTGATATAATGGAAATCTACAGGAACACTATAAGCCAAAGAGGAAATCTGCAATATCTCAGAGTCCCACTGGTATCTGACCAATATGAGAAAACAAGGGAAGAAAATGTTCCAAACAAACCTACATACTATATCAATAAAACCCCATGACAGTACAGCAGAAAAAATGTCAGAAAGGGAGTTCAGAATGTACATAATTAAAGCAATCAGGGAAGAAAATGAGGAGATAAAGAGCAAATGCAGTCATTAAAGGAAGAGATGAAAGAGCAAAGGGAGGCATTAAATGATCACACCAATGATCAGTTAAAAGAGCAAATACGGGAAGAAAAGATCATTTCAATAGTTAGAGATACTGAAAAAAAAAAAAAAGAAATGCTTGAAATGAACAAAACAATAACCGAAGTTAAATACTCCATAGAAAGCATAACCAATAGATAGAACACCTGGAAGACAGAACCTCAGACATCGAAGACAAAATATTTAATCTTGAAAACAAAGTTGACCAAACAGAGAAGATAGTAAGAAATTATGAACAGAATCTACAAGAATTATGGGATATCATGAAAAAGACCAAATTTAAGAATTATTGGGATTGAGGAAGGCTTAGAAAACAAACCAAAGGAATGAACAATGTACTCAATAAAATAATATGAGAAAATTTTCCAAATCTGAAGAATGAAATGTAAAACCAGGTACAGAAGGCTTATAAGACTCCAAATATACAAAATTACAACTGACCCACACCAAATCACATTATTATGAAAATGTCTAACATACAGAATAAAGACAGAATTTTAAAGGCTGTGAGAGAAAAGAATGAAATTACATTAAGGGGGAAACCAATAAGAATATCAGCAGATTTTTCAATCCAGACCCTAAAAGCTAGAAGGGCCTGGAACAACATTTACCAAGCCCTGAAAGAAAATGGATGCCAACCAAAAATATTATACCCAGCAAAACTTACTTTCAGATTTGAAGATGAAATAAAATCCTTCCATGATAAACAAAAGCTTAAAGAATTTTCAAAAAGTAAACCAGTATTACAGAATATTCTCAGCAAAATATTCCATGAGAAAGAGATGAAAAACAATGATGCAAATCAGCAAGAGGAGGAACTAGTCTAGAGGAATAGCCAAGTAAAGGATAAACCAAATCATGTCAAAAAACAAAAATGAGCCAAATGACTGGGAATACAAATCATATCACAATAATAACCCTGAATGTTAATGGCCTAAACTCATCAATCAAAAGACATAGACTGGCAGATTGGTTTAAAAAGAAAAATCCAACAATATGCTGCCTGCAAGAGACTCATCTAATAGAGATACCTACAGACTAAAGGTGAAAGGATGGGGGAAACTTACCATGCACATGGACACAGCAAAAAAGCTGGAGTATCCGTCCTCATTTCAGATAATGTGGACTTTAAGCCACAGCTAGTCAGAAGGGATAAAGAAGGACATTTCATACTGCTGAAGAAAAGCATAAATCAGCAAGACATAACAATCATAAATATCTATGTCCCGAACATTGGCTCATCCATGTACATCAAAAAAATGCTTCTCAATTCTAGAAATCAAATAGACCACAACACAATAATACTAGGCATTTTAACACACCTCTCTCACCACTGGATAGATCTTCCAAACAAAATTGAATAAAGAAACCATAGATCTCAATAACACAGTTAAGAATTTAGACTTAACAGACATATATAGAATATACCACCCAGCAAAGAATGAATACACTTTCTTCTCGCAGCACATGGATCCTTCTCTAAAATAGATCATATTTTATGCCACAAAGCTACTATTAGCAAATACAATAAGATAGAGATACTACCTTGTATTCTAACAGATCATAATGGATTGAAATCAGAAATAAATAACAGAATAAAAAACAGAAACTTCTCCATTTAACCTGGAGATTAAGTAATATGCTATTATATGATGAATGAATAACAGAAGACATCAGGAGGGATAAAAATAATTCTTAGAAGTAAAAGCAATGAGGTCTCTCTTAGTCTAAACTTATCCATGTAACAAGAAGAATACAAAATACAATGTAATTTCTATTTCATGGAAAACTTTTCTGATTGGATTTCTGCAAGGAAATTGTCAGTAATTCTCAACTGGATTGTAGACTAATGACTTCACGATATTTAATTTAAAAAGTGGTATAACAAGTAAATGTTAGATTTAGGTTAAAGGTGATAAAAGCTTATAAATGTGGCAAGTAAAATTGTGTATCTCAGTGTCACTGACCTATTTTGGATTAATTTAATTTCAGCTGGAAAATAATTTTGGCACTATGACTTATGGACGAAGGAAAACATATTTGGCTTAGATTAAGATAAACTAAACATCTACACTTTATACCATGTACATACAGCACATAAAAGTAAGTAAAAGTTTGTGGTGTCAGAATTATTGTATTTAATTATATGATGATATGCTGACACAAGACCACATATAGTCAGCAGAATTCATAATACCAATTTTTTGAAACTTCAAGAAGCCATGGAGTAGCCATCTCAGTGTCCCTGTGAATGGAGTCATGGAGAGGATAGGGACTAAGAAATCCTCTATATTAATGGATTTTGGTATATTTAATTCTTTGTTTTCTTTTCCCTACTAAGGACTAGCCAGATTCATATCAGTTCCCACAAGATTTACTCAAGTGATATTGTCACACTATGGTATCAGCCACCTGATGTACTTCTTGGTTCTGCAGAGTACTCAACAAATTGACAAGTGGTAAACATATACAGATACAAAATTACTACATTTATAATTTTGAAATCATGTAGCAGATAACACAGGGCATACTAGTGATCTTATAATAGTTGTTATATTAAAGAGCCACAGCATAAGCAATGAATAAGAATTCTGACATGGTATCAAGATTATCTATGTTTAAATATCAATTTCATCATCTAAATCTCTGGCCTTTGTCTTAGTTTCCACAATTAAGTAAATGGGAATGTTTAACAATAACTGCTTCAATATTATGTACACAATGCTAAGGTCAAATTAACTAAAAAATAAAAAAAAACCTCAGAAAATTATTGATTGACACAGTAATTGAAAGCAAAATTATTTTATCATTATTTAATATTTATCAAAATCTGCCAGTTTTAAGTTGTTCTAAAAACAATAATCAAAATACCATAACCAGAAAAAGTAAGCTCTGACAAAAATTTAGAACAACACTTATATATAATAAGTAACTTACAAATAGTTACTGTCAATTACTGCAATTATGTCATCTAGTGAAATAAAAGACAGTCTTAGGGATCTGATTCATCTGGGAGAGGGTAGTGAATATGGTGTGTTCTCCAGTGTCAACCCTGGGGGAAGGGCCATGCAGTCCCAGGTGTGAAGAAAGGTGGTATGCATGTGGGGGAGAAGTTCCTGTGCATATTTAAGCATAAAAGGGCATTTTGTAAATCTGACTTGAGTTAAACTATTTTATGTATAAACTGGACTAAATAAATCTCTTTCCTTCTTGAGAAGAGGTACCTGTAAGAATTTATTTTCAAATGTTTGTTTTTCACAAACCTAATGATTTCCTACTCTACCAACAAGAATGCATTATAAAATATGAGGCTAGCAGTTCTCTGTGACCCTTTCTGGTGTAGAGGTACTGAAACTATCAGTCTGGGTCTCCAGTTTTCTATTATTTTCTCCTTCCTCTCTTCCCCTACATGCACACCAGCCTTCCTGTATTAGACATAGATGGAGACATTTTTGAACTCACTCATGAAAACCAGAGTTAGATCAGTCTGGAAGTGACATTCAGTAGACTAGTAACCTCTGTCACCAAACCTGGCAGTTCACATTCTCCTTTTTCAAAAAAGTAGCCTAAAGAAAGAACAATGGTTTGTGCTTTTTTCTTCATCTCTTCTCCCTTGTCAGTATAGAGCAGTTGACAGAATTTAAGGGACCATTTTTCAAACCCATTCTACTATCTTGAATTCATCCTCAATAATTATATGTACTTCTTTATATATCTGTATTTGAAGTGTTTTTTGATGTGCCATATTTAAGGTAGGTAACAAGATACATTTCCAAACTTGTTTCCATATGGAAAAAGTAATGTTTGGGTTGTTCCAAGTAAATCAAAGAAAGCCAATATACTAACTCTAAACACCTCTTATCAAAAAGTATTTATTCCACAAAAATAATGTCACAGTAAAAATGATACATATATGAAAGTGAATGAAGATTTGCAATTACAGGTAAGACATGTACAGAGACCAATGTTCAGGTTGTATAGTTCTAAAAAACTTCAGTCATAGCACTCTAACACTGAGCAAGCAAACATTAAAAGAATTTGGGGGGTTTGCTTCCCTTTGAAGCCATTTTGACTAAAATACTTATTTTAAGAACACACACAGCATGAGGCACTGCTCTGAGAGTTATTCTCAGTTTCTACAGTTGTCCATGCATAGAACATTTTGATCTATCAAAAATTTTATTATCCCATTTCTAGTAAGTGGATCTAGAGTGTAGTTAAAGTATTTTGAGGAAGAACTATACCAAGAACAAGACTTCTGTTCATTTGAATAATTCCAATCAGCATTTAATTTTTTTAAAAAATTAAATTTTTAATTGAAATTCTTGCCCATTGACTTATTTTAGTTTCTGTATAATAATCTTGCATTTTGTATGTGTTCTTTTATTCTACAGTTTTTTTTTTTAAATTTAGTTGTCAATGGACCTATCTTTTATTTATTTATATGTGGTACTGAACCCAATGCCTCATACATGCTAGGGAAGTGTTCTACTTCCCTACTAAGTTATACATTGAGTTATAACCACAGTCCTTATCCTACAATTTTTAATGATATTTCTTTTCCTAACAGTTTTGGACCAGTAGTTATTTACAGCTAGACCTTGTGAAAATGAAATTGGAATGCCCATTACTGTTCTACCTTCAATGAGTTCAGTGGCCCCAGACAACTCTCAGCTTCTTCTGCAAACTTGTCCTGATAAATAAACTGGAGGAGGGAAGCATTATCAAAGGCCCCTTTTAGCTTCTAGCTCACACATTTCACTTTCAGTAATTTCCAAATCCCTGAACCAGCTCCTTTTATTTTAGTAAAGATGTAACCTTTATGAGAGAGTACCAGTAGTGTCTGTCTGTGGATTTTGGAGCCAGTCCCATTACTTTGCAGTTACAGCATACTGGAGTTGTTTAATTTTTTTCCCTAAAAACCTGTGTCTCCACACAAGAGAGAGAAACTTGATTCCAATTGAAAAATGTAAATTTCTAACTAAACCTAATTTTAGTTTCTGAAAATTCAAGTAATATGTTTTTGTGAAGTTTACTTTTTAGCCTTTTCATAATTCCTGCCATTTAATGCCTGGTTTGGATCAGCTATTTAGTCACATTTCAAGTTGGTTTCTGTTACTTATTAGTTAAAGATTACAGTTAACCTAATCTTCAATGGGCACTTTCTAGTTCATTTATCTACTTTGGACCATTCCTGCTTCATTTATAGGTTTGGTGCCACTGTAATGGTGCCTCATGATTTTTTTTTTTTTTAACAGAGCAGAAAATGTTTTATCACTATTATAAACTATACTATATGAAAGAATCTCTTTGTTGTATCTGCAGGTAGTTCCACAGAGATGTTATTCCTGAAGAATTTTTCCAAGTTTTCTTCCAATGTTACCATCAATTTAGTAAAATATAAAGCAATTTACCATGTCTCAGTTTCCACAAGCAATGCCTTCATTACCTAATTAGATATTTGTATTATAGTACAATTTTTGATCCATCAAAAATTATGACTATCCTCACAAAAGTCCTACAAAATCACTTCTTTGTTTTTTGAGTACATCAACAGTGAGCTTTCAAAATATTAGATTTTTAAATGTTAATTATTGTTCCAGGTATTTAGAGAAGCCCATCTCCTATTGATACAGTAAATATATCATGTGGGTGTTATTTTTCTATAGGAAGAATCAGGGCTAATCTTTTGAAATAATATGCTCAACTGGAAAGTATAGCAGTCTGGATGCTATGGACTGGTGACTATCCATTTCAGATTTTTGTTAGTGAGGTGAAAAAATATGAATCTATAAGTGGCTTCAAAGTTTGAAAAATGCTCTTGAGAACATTTTCTTTTTTGAATGTTTATTGTCTAAATATGGCTTACTTTACTCTTATAAAATGTTACTTGGATATTACATTTATTAATTTTAATTCAAAAGAGATTCTAAGGCAATTCTTATACAATTGAAGGCTAAAAGAAAAAAGTGATATGAATATGCTTTTATATTTTGCCTATTGTAAAAAATAATGAAATTTTACTAGAGATTTCTTTGGTAGTAATTTTTGTCTTTCAAATATTTTTTCTTAATACTTAAAATATTCAAATCTTTTACATAAAATTGAATGCAAAGGAACGTAGAGCTGGTTATAGTGTGTATACAAGCACAATTCAGCATACGCAGAATTAAAGAGAAAAAGTTTCACATCTTATTAGTTACACTGAAAACATTAAGAAAAGTTCTTCACTGTCTACAGTGTTCAATACTTAAGAGCTAAGAGCATATAAAAAACAAAAACATTAAAATTCACTTAATGCAAAATGGATTTTCATATATAGTTGAAAATATAAAAAGTTTTTTAAATGCCAACAAAAATGTAGACTATTCATGTTATGAAAAGTGAAAAACAAATGGACAGATGGTTTCACACTGTCCTTCTTTTGACACAGGTAAACTAGCCCAGGGGGACAAACTTAATCAGTCAATGCACCTTTAATTTCAGCCAGACTACATCAGAATTTCTGAGATCAAAGAAAGCAGTACTGGAGAAGCAGCTCTTTCCAGACATGATTGGCACTGACATGTGACTGCTAAGCAGTGTGGGAAATTGCAGGGGGCAAAAATTTTAAAATAATGATTTTAAATTCCCTGGGGAAAAAATGGGGTTCCTTACATCACCAAACTGACTACAGTAGTTTGGTTCTCTCATCACCACTGTAATGGATTGATTGCCAATTCATTTCATAGAATGATTTACAGATGACAATTGCAGGATGACATAGCAAAGAAGCATAAAGCACATATAATGTAGTTAATTTTTCTACATGACAGGCTACTAGAAAAAAAGTACATAATTTAGATGTTACTAATGCATATTCAAATACTGTTTTTAAAAGGTTCTAGGCTACCTAGGAAAGCTGATATGCTTTAAATATTGAGGAAAAAATTTGTCAGACTCTATAAATCCATAATTTCTATTACTATGTTCTGGTATTTGTCATCAATTTTCCAGAGCACTACAAAGATGTTTCTCAGTAAACTAAAAATGAGGATTGTTTATCTTAAAATATTTAGAAGAAATATCTCCTTTAGAGTTGAAAATGTATTTTTAAAATATTTTTATTGGTTCTACTTAGTTACACATGATATCAGAATGCATTTGTTTCATTGTGCACAAATAGTTTGTTTTTTTGTTTTAGTTGTCAATGGACCTTTATTTGTTTATATGTGGTACTGAAAATTGAACCCAGTGCCCCACACATGCTATACAAGCCCTGTACAACTGAGCTCTAAACTCAGCTCCTGAAAAAAATATTTTCATTGATAAATAATATCAAATTATTAGAAAGATGACTCATAAGAAAAAAACTTAGTGTACAGTTAATTTCTGTATTGCTAGCAACTAAGATGATAAATAGCAAGATAAAAAGGTGTACATTTGGGTGACAAGTGTCAGTTTTGAAGCAAATCCGTCATCTGTGCTCCCAACTGAACAAGCTGAAGTAAAGGTCTCCTGTTAATACCTGACTGCACCTAGATGTTTTATTGCCTAGGATCATGTGTCAAAATGATTTCCTATACTGACTTGTGGCTTAATTCCTATTTAGTCCAGAATAAGTTTAAATATTAAACTTCAGCACTAAATATCAAACTACAAGGCCTGGCACTGTTAGAAGTACAATAAATATTTGTAGAATAAGTAAATATATTTTTGCACTGTTCAGACTATTTCAGTAAATTATTTTTATCTGTGCTTTCTTGCTTATCAAGCATTGTCATTTCAATTGATATCTAGGGGCTACAAATGAGCAGGGAGTTAAAGTTCTGATTACATAATGGTCACAGCTAATAAGCAGCAACACCTACTTTTAAGCCCTGGCTAAAATTTGTCTGTACTATATTGCCCAACTTCTTACTTTGGAAGGGGTTAGGGGCTGTCTTAATTACTGGTTCAATTTATTCAGTGTTTTTGGTATATTCAAGGTTCTTTTTCCTTTTGGGTGCTTTAAAGTTTTAATTTTTTCTAAAACGTTATCTACTTCAACCGTGTTTTCAAATTCTTCACCTATAATTTATACTCTATTTTTATGCTCCTAACCACTATTCCCTTTGACTTGGAGTGAACAATGGAGGAGAGCATGCCTTATATTTTCATTTTTCAGGTTTGTTAATATTATGTTTGGGGTTTTTGTCCATCTTTTTGATATTTTCCATAGAATCCCCTTTCTGGGGCTAGGGTTTTAGCTCAGTGGTAGACCACTTGCCTAGCATGTGTGAGGTACTGGGTTTGATTCTCAGCACCGCATATAAATGAATGAATAAAATAAAGGTCCCTCAACATATAAAAATTATTTTAAAACAATGAATCCCCTTTGGTTTTATTAGTTTTGTCTGTTCTTTTAAAGAGATCACTGACTTCTGCCCCTAACTATTTGGGTACACTCAATTGTCACAGTTCTTAATTAACCTGGCTTTAATGGCATGTTTCTCAGTCTTTTATTGGCTCTTTACTACTGTAATGTGCAAAGCTGCTACCCCCGCCCTTTCCGTTGCAGCCATTTTCCCGCCTCCCAAATTCTGTCAGTCTGTGAACCTCCTTGCTAGCTATTGGTTCATCAGTCAGCTTGCAAGTATCCTTCTCTGTTATTAGTCCCCTGTTAGCCTGGCAGAATTCAAGTTCTTCATGGTAGCTATCCCGCCATCTTTTCTCATGCTTCTCTCTCTCCTACTCACTTTCCCTATCCTCCTCGCTTTTCCACTCTCTCTAGCATGCAGCCTTTCTCGTTACCTTTCTTTTCCTCTCATTTTCTCTTAAAACCTGCAGGGAGACACTTTGCTTAATAAATTCTCTTATGTGATTTCCCGTGTCTGGCGTGGTTTTGGTGGGATTCCTTACATTGGTGCTGTGATTCAGATGGGTTCTTCCACTGTGTCTTAAAACTGTCTCTTAAGCAAGTGGAAACCCATCTGAAGTCCCAGTGACCCCCGAACACAGCCCCACCTTCCATTTGCCTGTACGCTCAGCTTTTTGCATGCAACACTGGACTTCAGATTGGTGAGTTCCCTTAGACAGGTCCCCACTCTAGACCACTTAAACACACCTCTGCTCACCTGAGAAGCAACCATTGAGTGTCTGGGGCTCTCAAGGTGGCTGAGGTGTAGGAGTACCCCAAGCCACAATTTTTATAGTTATGGCTGGCTCCTATAGTCAGTCTTATCTACTGGGTGGATTCCTGATTTTATGGTGGAGATTCTCTGTCAGGGTTGAGGCTCATCTTAATGCTCCTGCTCACACTCACACTTGAAAACCCTGATATCAGGTCCTCAAGTCTTCTCA
The DNA here is from genome assembly GCF_902686445.1 of Sciurus carolinensis. Classification (NCBI taxonomy): domain Eukaryota; kingdom Metazoa; phylum Chordata; class Mammalia; order Rodentia; family Sciuridae; genus Sciurus; species Sciurus carolinensis. The sequence continues at coordinate 193,656 of NW_025920105.1, read as the reverse complement.
GCTTTGGCTTGGCACACACATTGTTGCTCTTTTGATGACACAATCAATGTGCTGCCCCTCATCTCCAGCCAGTACTCTGGCCTTGGGATGCCCTGGCCACAGACTCAGCTGTATCAGTCCCCACCATGGGATATGGGTCCTCCAATATGACAGATTCAACCCTGGGAACCCTTCACCCAACCCCTGGCTTAAAACCATCAATATTCATTTGTGTAATGGCACACAGCTTCCATGAGCAAGCGGGCAGATGGAAAGGGATTCCTTATCTTCAAGTCTCTTCTCTCTTGCTTCTTGGCTCTTCCTGCAGGCTCAGGCCCCTCCAGTCCCTGTTTATTTGTCTTCCCCTTCTTCTCCATCTCCTTTACCCTGTTCTGTTTCTGCTTCCATTCCCCAACCAAACCCACCTAGTCCTCCTGCCATGAGGTCCTGCATACCTCAATGTGGAGGGAGTAACCGACCCAACCATAAGTGGCATATCCCAGTAAGGAGTATAATATAGCAGCCCCATTCCCCACAAGTAGTGGGAGATAATTGTTTCACAATTTTCTGCATCTAAACCTGAATTGGTTACTAAACAGGAAAAGGGTTAAAATGCCCTAGACATCAAGTTTCTGCTAGAACACTTTAGCCCCTTTCAGATCCAGATCTCAGTCAAGGCTTACATTGAAATGTAAATGGAGGAAACCAGAGTGCTCAGTGGGAAACCAGTCTCAAACCTAAGGAAAAATGTGTCCATTTTAAATTTCTCCTGGACTGCAACTCAGAATACTTTTTCTCTTCCTTTCACCGCTTCTCTCTCATTTTCTCATGCTATAATTAATGACCATTATCATTTTTTTCTAGGACTTTTGTTTTCCTTAAATGCTATATTTTTGAGCTCAAAATTTTGATCCTTCATACCTAGGTCAATGATTTTTGATCAGTTATTTTTATCCAACTCTGGAGTTATTTTTGAACATCTGTTACATTGCAATGGAGATAAGCATTACAAGGCCTTTGCTTTTGTGTTAAATATAAGCACACATAAAAATTAAAATTTTAAAAATGGATCCAAATAATTTTAATTCACATTATTTAAAAAGATTCAATTTAAATTGGGTAAACTAATAGAAATAAAATGTCTTTAAAATTAGCTCACAAGTCTCTAGGAGGTCAAACTAATAAAATGTTTATGTTTATAAAATGTCTAACATCAATTTTTCTAGGACTTTTCTTCAATAGGAAAGAGACAGCAAATACTGTTTACACTTCTCTGACATCTTGTTTTTTTTACACTTGTCTGATATCTTTTTTTTTACAATAAGATGAGTGAATTAAAGTTGAAATGTATGTGATTACTCAAGCATGTTTGTTAGAGACATTTGATTAATTTACAAAGTTATTCCATGGGGCAACATACTTAAACATTATTCTTTGTATTTTAAATGTGTTCATATTTTCCAGATATACAAGCCTTTAAAGAAGAAAAAATATCAAGCTGCTATTCTTCAAATTAAACTTGTCTGTAATGGTAAACCTATCACTTAATGTTCTATTATAGAACCTGTCATCAATAGGGTATATGTAAAATTTGTTAAATGTATTTCTAAAAGTTATTGAGAGCCTGATTTGTTTAAAGGTTAAGCATGAAAGCATTTCACCACTTTGCCATGCAAAAGGAAACTTAAAAGCTCTCTCAGTCTTTCTTTAATTCATGTTTTAGATATAATGTTAAATTGTGTTAACTAATGTTCATATAAACTCAGGAGTCAATATATGTAAACTTCTTAAAATGACATTTAAGAAAGAGTGTAATGTGCAGTAGCAAAAGTGGGACAACAGTGACTGAGATTGGGGTCCCTCACCTCATGAATGTGGCATGCCTGGTGTCTGGGAGTGCTCCTGTGCAGGGGCACAAGATGCCTAACTGCTGTGGCAGTACATTGATCTCAGGCACGCAGCTCTTGGGCAGGAAGGAATTCTTTTGCTAGATAACCAGTGTTTCATCAGCTCTCTTCTCTGTTCCTGCCCACCTTACAGTAACATTTTAACCTAATATTGCACATATATAAAGATTGCTGACATAACTCTTTAGATCTGCATTTCAATTAGAGAACAGAGCTAAAAGCCCCGTCTTACCTGAGATAAGGCTCTACCTCACAACCCTGCTGAACATTAGAATGGCTCCAAAATAAGCCAGACTTTAACTCATTTAAAGTTGTGTTCAAAATTTGATGTTTGTTGTAAAGATTACTGTGATCTCAAACAGGGGATATAATGAATAACTCAGTCAAAATTCAAGATAGCTATTGCACAAACTGAATGTTTTACTCTTGGTGATTCCATTTTGTATTTTCCTTGTAAACTCTAATTGTTTCCTGATCAATATTTTGCAGAAGTACTGCTTGAAGAGAGAACACCGTAAATTAACTTGGAATAGTAAGCCATCAGCTATAGGACAGATAATGTTAACCCCAATTAGATAAAATGGGGTAAATAACTGTAAAGTCTTAGACATTGAAGTTAAAGCCCAGTACTTACTTTATGACTGGTGAGACTGACTTGCTTGATGGTTAAGATCAAACTTAGAGACTGAGATTAAATACAGAGGTCAAGAAAAGTCCATATTTGGGTCTTGCCTTCAATGTCAGCCTGAACCCAGGGAAAAAGAGGACTTCTCTAAGGAGGTTTGCAACTCTGGGTCACACAACCTCCTGATCAAGGAGATTGATGAGGCCACTAGAGGAAAATCCACTCAGTGCACCTGCTGCAGAGGAGGGTCAAGGAAAAAGGGAGACATCCCTAGTGCTTTCAAGGGAAGCCACCTCATCAAGGAGACCCTGCCTAACCAATGGCACGAATGGAGTTAAGAAGCTGCTCTTAAGTTCTCTATGAGTGACCCCTGTGGGAAATCAGCTGACTCTTTAATAGACAGGAACAGGTCACTTTGACCAGCTTGATCTTAAACACCTAGCAAAAGAGTTAAAAACAAAATATAGCCATTCTTGGGCATTTAAAAGAAATAATACTTAAATGTAACTTAAGATGTACACTTGTGTTAGCCCACTAGAATAAAGACTAAAAGCTACAAAAGAGAGATTCTTAGTCAAATGTGTCTGATAACTATCAAGAGAAACTGTCAGAGTCAGAAGTTTTAGTCAGTTTAAGGCCTACAGATACAGGTAGGCTTAATCTATGTTTGCTAGTAACAGAAGTATAGAGATCTCTACTAAATGTTGTGTTTATATTTCTGATAACCTAGACAATGTTAAAGTTCCCAAATAAAGGCCTTGTCCTCTCAAGCATTTGCTAGACCTTGTTATGGGAACAACTTCTCAGTTCTTCCACCACCTGGTGAGGAATCATTGACTTCTGTTATGATATTCATTGGCATGTTGCAGATTCTGCAACATTTATATTGTATCAATCTCATTTCAGCACTCATTTCTTTTTTTTCTTCTCTCCTAGAAGCACCCATCCCCAGATGCCTTTATGACCTACTCTTCCCTAACCAGACTTCTACGATGGACCCCTTGATTAACCCAATTTCTAAAAGGGAACCCAAACTGCTTGACCCACGCTGCCCCCTTCCAGCTCAAAGAAGCCAGATCAGTCATCACCCCCTTTCCCTACAGCAGTGAAGGAGTTCCTAAAATTAGAGGGGTGAATGAAGCCAGAATTGGGGAGAGGCAGTTAATGTAGAAATAGGGAATCAGTCAAATTGAGGAAATGAAGTCCATGAAAACAATCTGCTTTTGGAAGTCTGGAAGGAGAATGGACTTTTTACATCTCACCTGCAAAACCAGCCCCAGTCACTTAGGCAGAAAGGGGAGAGAAGTCTTCAGAAAGAACTGGAGAAAAAAAAGATTTTCTTATAAAAACAGAAACAGGGGAATGTAATGTACAAAGCTGCTCTCCCCACCCTTTCCATTGCAGTCATTTCCCCACCTCCAAATACTGTCAGTCTGTGAACATCCTAGGTAGCTATTGGTTCATCAGTCAGCTTGCAAGTATCCTTCTCCATTATTGGTCCCCTGTTAGCCTGGCAGAAATCACGGTAGCTACCCCACCATCTTTTCTCATGCTACTCTCTCTCCTACTCACTTTCTCTATCCTCCTCACTTTTCCACTCTCTAGCACATGACCTTTCTTGCTCCCTTTCTTTTACTCTCATTTTCTCTCTTACCCTGCACAGAGACACTTTGTTTCCTTAATAAACTCCTTTATGTGATTTCCCATGTCTGGTGTGTATTTTGTGGGATCCCTTACAACTACAGTCCCCCATTTTTTCTTCACATAATAAGTATAATAGAAATGATAGTGATAAAATTACAAATTATAATGATTATAAGAGATCCCACATGTGGTCCAGAAAGTAGCTAATATTGGGGACGTATGTCTGGCAGAAGTCCCAAGCAAAGCTGGAACCCAGTGCTCCAGGTTGGACCACATTTATTTCTGGACTTAATTCCCTCCCATTTCCTGTCCTTCAGCATCTAATCTATAGAATGTGAATGGTCAAATCAACCCTGTGGCATCAGAAGCAATGTTGGAATGACTGGTATGAGATAAACTGGGACAACTTTAAGAAACCAATAGGAAAATGCACTTGATAGAAAGGCAGAGCAGTTTCTGACTGAGGGCAGTGTGTTGTGTGGGGTTTGGGGGATGGGATGTAGGGGAGGGGTATCACAGTCCTTTTTACATTGTAGCACAGACCAGACTTCTGAAACAAAATAGTATTATAAAAGACTACAGGTCAAACAGATTGTCTTATTAAAAACAAAGTCTAAAGAAGAATCAGCTCAATGCTGCCTAAGTTGCTGTGATTAAGAATGAGACTGCCCAGTGAATACCAAGAATTCCTACAACGTGTACACACACTCACGTGAATTTATAGTTAGCTCCCTAATATTTTAAAGATACTGCTGAAGCCATGCTCTAGAATAGTTCATGACAAAGTACAGTTCATTTGAATATGATTCAGGAGGCCAGACACTAAAACAGTGACAATCTGGCTCAGAAGTATATTCCCAGTGACTAACTGTGTTTGGTAGTTACTTAAGTAACTAAAGGAACAAATGAAGGAAATCACAGATAAAAGAGCACACTTTGCAAAGATTTGATTAAAGACAAATATCTTAGACTGGATACAGTAGCACATTCCAATAACTCCAGCAGCCCAATAGGCTAAGTCTGGAGGATCACAAGTTTGAAGGCAATTTAGTAGCTTAGTGACAAGTTGTATCAAAATAAAAAGTGAAAAAAAGAGGAACTTTGGATGTAATTCAGTTGTAAAGCACCACTTGGTTCACTATTAGTACAGAGAGAGAGAAAGAGTGATCAAAGTGTCTTAAGGCAAATGAATGAGAAGTACAAATATTCAAAGAAAGAATGTGCTAGTTTTTCTAAAAACGAATATGGTGTCTGTTATTAAATATTTTAATTTCAGGTTTTCCTCTGACAGTCATAAACACAGGTCATTATTACATATAACTAAGGAGATTCCTTGATTTGTTTCAAAACATGAATTTATTCCCATTTTATATAAAAGTACCAGGAAAGAAAAATTTATCAAAAGATAATAGATATTTATTTTATAAACTGAAAATTTTCAGGATAGATGTGCAAGTAATCCATCAACTGGGAAAATAAAAGAGAAAATTATTAAATTTATATTATCCAAGGTCAGAAAAAATGTCATATATGTTTCAATAATTGCCTAAAAGTTAAGGAAACATTTTTAAAAAAATATGAAAGATAAGTTTCCATAACAAGAAAAAGTTTGGTGAAATGTGGTAGTTTCTCTTTGTAGAAATAAAGAGAAAGCAATTAGAATAATTCTTCTGTAAACAGTATTCAATTTTATTTAAAAACATTAAAATACATCAGATTGCTATCTCCTAAGATAACTTCACACAGCCCTTGTAACAAAACTATTCATTAAGTATTTAAAAGAAAAAAAATGTCCAATTATATAGAAAATAGTATACTGAGAGTCTTTCAACATAACCATAAATCAGGATGAAAGGAAAATAGCTAAACTATGCTTAGTTACTCATCATCCTGTATGTAAACCTACATGAAGAAATTTAGCTCTCAATAGTATCCCTTTGCTTTCATCCATACAAAGCATGCAAATGATTTATTTCTTCCTATCTCATGTTTTAAATGTAAAGCATATATGTGAACTCTGTGCTTCATAATCCAGATTTTCTCTCTTTTTTGTCATGTTTCAAATTTATTTATCTTTGGAAATTGAATAATTATCACAAATGTCTCATTCAGCTAGAGGTTATGATTAACTGAAAGATTACCATAGGCTGAAGGTTTTGAAAATTAAATAGCTTGAGAAATTATTTCCTGTAGTAGGATGAAGATCAGTGATGGATGACAAATCTAAGAGTAAAAGGATTTCTTAACCTTTATGCTTAATTAGAAAACATTACTTAGGAAATATGTGACATTAGAAACAAAACCCAAGTGATGCACAAGGAAGCAGGGTAATTCCTAAAAATATGAGTAGAAATAAAGTTAAAGAGTAATCTAAAAGGAAAAATAGAACAGAAATGCATACAAACAATACTATGAAAACACATAACTGAAATTCCAGTTCAAACATTTTGGTGCTATGAAGACATAACTTTTCTTCACCTGGTCTGGTTTCCATACCAAAACTACCCAGGATAGCATTTTAACTGAGATTTAAAAGCTTGTAACTATACTTGAACCTCATTAATCTTTGCCTCTTTTTCTGTAATTGAGCCTGAGTTTCTTGGTGATTGGTGAACTTTTTACAAACTAAAAAGGAAAAGAGAAATAAATTTGGCAATGAAAATCACTATTTGTTACACCACCTGCAATTCCCCTCAGTGCTTGACAAGAATCCCACTGAGTAATACAGATGTTTGTAAAGTCTCATCTCCTTGGAAATACGGTTGTGGATTTTCTTCCTTGCTTGCTTAATATGTGTAGGTTTACTATTAATATTTTATATGTTTTTCCTGAAAACAGGGGTCTTAACAGAACCAGGGTTAGAACATAAAAAGCAGACTTATAATGGAACAGTGATTTCGGATTTAGTCATTTGCTATGAACTTTTGAGTAACCAAGAATGCTATGAGAAAATACAAAAATAGATTCTAGCTGCCGATCCCCTGTTGATTACTCTCAGATGACCTGAAGCACATAGGCAAATAATTCCAACCCCATCAGGAAGGACTGACAGGAACAGAAGAAATAAAGGAATAAAAAGTTTCCTCAATGTTAAGTTCACACAGTATAAGATGATATCATATTATCATTAGCTTAAACTGTCTAGCATTTATTAACTACAGCAGTAGTCATACAACTGATGTTTATTCAACCCTGCTGAGCTTATTTTAACCTTTATGATTAGTTAAATATTAATAATTTTTATTGTTTAGTTATAGGTTATCACAATAAGCAATTACTAGAATAATTAGAATACTTCATTGTCTAGTCTAGTAATGATTATAGAAAATAATTTTGTTTTTCTCCTTGTGAACTTTTCCTGTTCTGAAAAAACATGTGTAACTGCCTACCTTTTAATGTATAAAAAGCTGGCTGGGAAATATAAAATTTAGAACTTAGCATCCATTCCTTGAGACTGTGTTGCTTTGTTCTCCACCACACCAATGCCTACTCCCTCACCTGAGACCATTATGACCCCTGCTAGGGCTGGACCCCAGCAACTATTCCTCATATAAAAATATATATGATCTGCCAATAGAACATACACTTCTGAATGGTATGGTAAATTGGAGTGGTAGATTTTGTGATTAGTCACCTATAGTCTTTCTCTAGGTCTCTTAAGTTCACAGCAAAATCATTCATTTACAAGGGAAGGCAAAGCCAGAGATGAAGTCTATGGCCTTCTCTGAGCAGAGCCAACTGGCTCATAGGTATCTATCACCATGGCCTTCTTTAAAGTCCCTAAATGTCCTGTGATTTTGCTTGAAAGTAAGAGAACAAAGCATTATATTGAATTCCTCCCTGCCCCCACTTTTATAACCTTATATTGAAATTTAACTGGTCTATCAAGATAATTTAAATTTTTAAAAAAATATTTTATTAATAAACAACTCTTTTCTGTAAATATATCAGTACTTGCTCTTTTCTTATAACAATATATCTCCTAGTACTCTGAGTGATTATGGTAATTTAATCTTTCAAAGTCCCTTGTGCTATACCTTCTTGGAGGAAGCAGACAATAAAATTTGGGGAATCCAGTGAGTTTTCTAATTTATATAGCCATTCATCACAAGTTCCCACCTTGCATTCAAATAGCCCTGTTCTGCCATCATCAGGATTAAAACCCTCACCTAAGAAAACTGAATTTAAATAGGATATTGTCTCATAATCAAGAATAAATATTTAGCGCTTTTAAAAAAATAAAGTCATTAAAAGAAGATACAACTACTTCACAAATGTAGCCTCAACCTTTAAACACAGTGAAACCTCACCTCAGAAAATAACAATATAGATCTCAACAGTACTCAAAGGACTTTTGCTTGTATTTAGTTTAGAAAGGGATCTTATTTTGCCCATAACAGAAAGAGGCAGTTAATAGTCTGCAGCTAGATATGAGACTGAAAAAAACAAATTTCTGCCCCTCCAAATCTGAGTCACTCTGATGAAACCACACCACCTCAGTACAATTCATATTTATATAATGTTTCCAGTTTATCTAATAGGCTACTTTTAGAGAGGTTATAGGATCATGGCAAAACTGAGCAAAAGTTGGACGTACTGCATATCCCCATACCTCCCACATAAGCATATAGTCAATCGCATAGTTGAGTTTTAAAGAACAAAAAGCATTTTAAGGTTTTATAGGCAAAACTCTGTGTAGTAATAAATATTATTTTAATTCCCTTTTATAAGTGAGGAAAGTAAATCACAGGCTACTGATCCTCACTTCCAACCTCTGTTTTCAGATGAAGATCATAGGAACTAACAGTAAAAACTGCCCAGTATTCCTTCAGCTCACCTAAACCACAAGAACATGAGCACTCCCACTACTACTGCAGCTCCTCCAAACCTCTCCTACCATGAAGTAAGTAAAAAAAATGTTTATCCTAAATCTAGTGTAAGAAATTTACAACCCAAATCACATTCAGAGGTTAACCCAACACATCCTGCCATGTGAGGCTTTCCAGGGACATTCTGAATCAATTGTTTCAACACCAGGCTACATTCTCAGCCCCTCTGTATTTTGGTCCTTCTTCTTACCCCTTACAATATAATCTTACATTTTTTATTCAAAGACAACTTTTTCAGTGTTCTTAGTCAATTCTCACTTTTCTAAGCTGTTGAACTTCATTCACTTCAGTATCCACTACAATTTCACGATCATGATTTCCAAATTCTAAATCATAGCCTCACATATGGTGGTAACTCCACAACTGTGCAATTCAACTGACCACAAATGTTGTCTAAATACAAATTTAAATTAACAAAAATCAATTAAAATTTAAAATATAGGTCCAAAACCACACTAGCCATTTTAAAGGACACAACAGACACACTGGCTGCCATGTTGAACAAAATAGATTGTGAAACATTCAAATCTCCCATAAGGGACATGTCTGCTCCACAGCATAAATACTTGCAAATAGAATATGCCTCCATATGCAATGTCTTTTCTGTATGTTCCAGTACAAGAACATCTGCTTCTCCTCTTACTCCTGATTGCTCTTCCCAACTTCTTTCATGTTGGCATGCTATAGGACTTTTTCTCATTCCTCTGCTTGTCTCATTCTAATTTCTCATAAGACAAACTTTTACACATCACCATTCATATACTGGTGGCTTCCAAATCCCTATCACCAACACATCTTCTCATGTAAGTTCTGACTACTGATCAACCTATAAGTGCATTTTCAATTGCTTAATTAAAAATTTTCAAGTAAAATGCAAAATTAAAATCAAGACCTTTTCAAAACCAAGTTTAACTTCTTCTCTTTACAAAACTTGATTTTTTAACACAGCTATTGTTTGTAAATGACAATTCAAATAATATGCCTCTTCTACTCCTAAACTTCTAGTGGCTTTATTATAATTGTGAAATGAATTTCCCCTGGGATTTGGCCAAAGTACAATATTCAGAGTACAATATTTAACAGCATGTTTTGGACATTTCAGAGGGTAAGGTGCTAGTTGGAATTAAGACTGTTAAGCAGAACATGGCCAGTGCTTCTAGTAAGCAATCTGGTAGTGAACTAAAAGCAAACACCCCAACTCCATGAGAGAACCAGTGATAAAGTCAGAAAAAGACTGAATGCCATTAAATGTTTCCTGTAGAAAAAAATATAGTATCATGCTTATAGTACTTGAAGAGTTAGCTGAGAAGTGCAGCTAGCATTTCAAGCAGAGAAAAAAACAATTCCCAGAGGAATTACAAGCAATCCTTTGTCAGGGGCACAAAAGAACCTACAAAAACCAGCAGTGGAGATGAAGCTAGAGATATACAAAAGGAAGAAAAGTTTTTCTCACAAGTTTAATTTTAATATTCTAATTTATTAATTAATTTATTTACATTTTTGCAATAAACCAGATACTTTTTCACTTATTAGTTATACATTAGTTACATTAGTTATAGAGAGATGTTAATTTAAACCTCAGAATGCCCATGCTACACACCTCAACCTGTGCTACAAGCACAACACAGATAATTCTCACTTCTATCCAAAACTCTCCCTACTCTTCTCTGGGTGCTGCATATACACACCTAAGAGAGCCCCATCATTCTCCATTGAAAGCCCTCACAAACACTTCAGAGATTTCTTATAATATCCTCAGAAAACCCTCCCATCAAAACAGTGTTTCTCCCTACACATATCAGAGAGATCTCACTATTCACTTCAGGGGGTCCTTCCTCCACAACTGTGTTAACATCTCTACTCAGTCATAAGGCCCACTTACACCCCCATAGATCTCTTGGCATGTCTAATGGAAAATTCCCTACACACATGTGAGAACCCTCACACACACATCAGAATGCCTTCCTTATGCATATAAACAAGCCCTCACTATGCACCTCAGAGAACCTACAGTATGAAGCTCAGAGTGTCTTCCCTACACATCTCAGCAAGTCTGACCTAAATGTGACATAGGTCCCCCTTTCACACTTCATAAGGTCCTCCCTTCTGCATCATTTTTTCTCCCTATTTCTCTTACAAAGCTCTAACTACTAAGCTAAAGAGGCCCTCCAGAAACAACTCACTGAGTCCTCTCTACCCATCTCAGTACACATTCTTTATACAGCTGAGTGACCCCTCCCAACTCATCTCAGAAGGACCACCCACAAATATCATAGAGACCACTGACACATGTCAAAGATCTCTTCTACAGACCTTATAGAAGTTCCTCTAAACAGATGAGAGTCTGCAAGCTACCAACCTCAGAGTTCTTTCTACACACCTCAAAGTAACCTTCATTCACATCAAAGAAAGCCCTTCCAACTTACCTCAACAGCAGTCTTTACACACCTCAGAGAGACTTCCCTATACACCTCAGCAAGTACAAAGTAGATTCCTTTAAAAGCCCTCTTTATTAACTAAACTTCATTTCAAGTACTCTCTAAATCCCTCAGAAAGCCCATCTACTCACCTCAGAAAGCCCAGAATACATGCCTAAGGGAGCTCTTTCAATTCACAACAGAAGCCTTCTCTATGCATTGAAAATACTGATTGGAAGCCACAACCCAACCCTAACTCTAAACCTAACACTAAACCCACCATACATACCACAGAGAGCGCTTACTGACATTGACAGTGACCATGACCCTGACCTTGACACATTACTGATCCTAATGCTAACCTTAACCTTAACCTCATAGAACCTTCCCTTCTACATCAGTGTTTTCTCCCTATTCATGTCACAGAGCTCTTACCTTAAAAGGCCCACCAAACACTACTCAAAAAACCCTTTCTACAATTCACAGAACACCCTCTCTATGCACCTCTGTGAGCCCACCAAGCTACCTCAGGAAACATTCCCACACAGAACTAGGAGATCTCAAACACATCTTGTAGAACTCTCTTACACATGTCATAGTTTCCTCCACCCACAGTCACATTCTACAACCTAAAGCACCTCCCAAATATTTTCAGATTACCCTCCTTAGACTACAAGAAATTTGGTTCTACTTACCTCAAATGCATTTCCTACACACTTCAGAGGGACATCCTTACATATCTCAGTTTGTACAAATTAGATTCCTTTACAAGCCAGTTCTACTAATTAAACTTCTTTTCAAGTGCACTATAAACACCTCAGAGAGCCTATCTACTGATGACAGCAATTCTTCAATGTGCATATCATAGAGCAATTTTGACTCACCACAAAGGCCTTCCCTATAAATTGCAAATACTGAACCTGACCCTGAGATTGACACCAACCCTAATTTAAGCCTAAACTTCAGCCCTCCTTACATACCAAGAAGCCCTCCCTGACACTGACACTGACCATGAACCTGAACCTGACCCTAAATCCTGACCCTAAGCCTAACATAATAGTGCCCTTCCTCATTTATCAGTTTGTTCTTCCTTCTTATCTCACAAATCTCTGAACTACTCACCTCAAGTGGTCCTTGAAGCACAATTCAGTGAGCTCTTTCTACAATGTACAAAGCACCTTCCTGATTCACCTTTGTGAACCCCCTCAACTCATTTCAGGGGGAACTCCCACATATGTAAAGAAACCCTCTGACACACATAATAGTACCCTGCCTACACAGCTCAGAGGCCACTCCCTACAAACCTCAGAGGGCCCTCTATATACACATCTTAGTTTCTTGCTGACACATCAAAGTATACCCTCATTACACTTCTGAAGAACTGTCCCTACACACCTCAGAGAGACATCCTTACAGACCTCAGTGTACTCACTATGCTTTTTTGGAAGCCTTCCCTACTCACCTCAGAGAGCCTGTGTACTCACCTCAAGGAACCCTCATAATACACCACAGAGAGCCATTACAACAATTCAGAGAGCCATTTAATCACACAACAGAGACCTTCCCATTACAATCCAAATACTGATTTGGATCCTATCACCAACACTGAACTGAACCTTAACCATCTAATTCTAACACTAACCCCCCAATTCTAATACTAACTCTAAATATAACCCTAATCCAAGCCCTAATCTCAAAAACTAACCTTAAACCTAACAGTAACCCTCCATTCTCAGCTCAGAATCATCTCCATACAAAAATCACAGAAGCCTCCCTACACATCTGAGTGCCCTCCTTATACAATGAATAATGTTATCACTATACGTCTCAAGAGAAGTCCCTACACACCTGAAATAGACATATCCCTATACAAATATAGTAAGTACATATGATATTCCTTTTCAAGCCCTTCTAATCACCTGAGTGAACCTTTCTATTAACCTCAAAAACCCTCACTACAATGTTCAGAAATCCCTTTTGACTGGCCTTCCTTATACACCAAAAATACCCCTAATTCCTTAATTGAACACTCATACTCATGTCAATTAGTCCTCCTAAGAACCTCATAAAGCCCTCCTATACCCCTCAGAGACCCCTCCCACAACACCTCCTTCCACAATTAAAAGAATACACTTTCAGACCTCAGAGAAAATTCCTACATGCTTCAAGTATACCTCCCAAAACATCTAAGGATTTCCTCCCTACTCACATTAAAAACCCTTCCTACACAACTCAGTCCCATCCATACACATCTGAGGGACACGACCTCCATGCTTTATTGAGCAAACCCTAAACAACTCAGAATTCCCTCCTTATACACCCCAGAGAGTAATCCCTAAAAATGCCGAGAAATATTAATTCAAACCTCAGAATGTGTGTGCTACACACCTCAGCAAACTCTAGCCACAATTCTCAGATAGACCTCAATATTCACCAAAAACACTCCCTACACACCTCCAAGTGCCTTACTTACACATCTGAGAGATTCTGGCTACTATTCTAAAAGAAACCTTCAGTCACAGGGTGTTCTCCTTGCTTATATCAAAGGGATCTCTATATTTACTTCACAGGGCCCTCAATACAGAACTGAGATAGCACTCCTGCATGGGCAAAAGTCATTTTTCACACCACATAGATAGCTTTTGCACACTTAATGAAGACTAATCTACACACCTCAGAGAGCCCACACAACAAACCTCAGAGAACCCTTCCCTTCCTACACATTTCACAGTGACCTTCCTCCACTGTTGGGGGCTAAGCCATGTGGACTACACCAAGATGGCGCCTGGCAGCCAACCAGAAATTGTTTTGATCACATCAGCAGTGAGGAAGTCGGTTAACACAAACACATCCAGGTGCTTTATCATTGGCCATATCCAAATGAGTCCATGCACACAATGCATGCACATGTGTTCCCAAGTGCTCCTGCTCGTACCTGCTCATTTTTTGACCTTTACTGTGATTGGACAGCTGGCTCCTCACCTGATCTTCACTTAATTAGCATGGCCCTACCCTCCGCCTCCTGGAGGGAATATAAGCTGGCTCTCCTCAAGCGCCGGCGTTCTGGGTTCTGGGTTCCGGGTTCCAGGTTCCAGGTTCCTGAATCATCAATAAACTACTTCAAATTGAAGAGTCTCCCTGCCCATTTGTCTCCTGTGCCAAATTGACTCCCCTGAACAGCGTCACTCCACATCTCAGAAAGCCATCTACACTCATATGAAGCACCCTTGATACACAACAGAGGGTCATTCATTCACACCATAAAAGCCCATACTACACACATTATTTATCAATTTCTACAGAACTTAGAGAGCAGTTGCCAAATATTATACACCGTCTCTCTACACTACTTTTACATTTCAGAGGACTCTGTTACACACTCATAGAGTCCTCCTTTCAAACCTCAGTTTGTCCTCCTTATTCATGTCAGAATTCTCCACATACTCACCTTAGAAATACAAATCTACACCCCTTAGAGGGTACATACCTCTCACCAAAGAGGACACTCCCTAAACACCCCATTCAACTATTCTTTCTACAAATCTCAGAGATGTTTCTATTCAAACCTCAGAATGTCATTTTATCAAATCTCAAATCTCAAAAAAAAAAACTACCTGTGCATCTCAGGTAGTCTGCACTACTCACCAAAAAGACCTCTCTATTCACTGCCAAAGACCAAAACTACACAACTCAGAGAGTCCTCTTGATACTCCATTGAGTGTCCTCCCAAAACACCTCAGAGATTCCCTATACTATCTTCAGAGGATCTTCCCTTCAAACTTTACTATGTTATCCATATTCAAATCAAAGATATCACACTATTCACTTCAGAGGGCTTTCCCTACAAAACTGAGACAGCATTTCTCCTCAGATGTAAAGCCCTCTTATACCCCTCATAAATTCTTCTGCACCCCTAATATGAACCACCCTACACACCCCTGAGAGACTTCCCTTCACATGTCAGTGTACCATTCCTATGCATTTCAATGAGTCCTCACCAAACTCCACAGAAAACCTACACAAAAAATCTCAGAGAGCACTCCCTACTCATCTCAGTGAATCCTACCTATACATCAGAGAGATACTCCACTCCACACCTCATAATGCCTCCCTTTTTATATGAATTTGTCCTCCATACTCATCTAATAGAACTCTCTCTGTTCACCTCAAATGATTCTCTGAGCACAACTAACTAGAGTTTTTTCTACTCATTTCAGGTAAACACTCTGTATAGACCTGTGTGAACCCTCTCAACTCCTCACAGTTGGACCACTCACACATGTTTAATAGCCCTCTGACATGTCATAGAGTTCTCCTACACACCTCATAGTGTACTCTACACAACTCAAAGACCATGCACTACTAACCTCAGAGAGCCCTCCCTACACACCTTAGAATATCCTCCATGCATATAAATAAAAGCACTCTCTAATCACCTCAAAGCAATCTCTACATACCTCAGAGAGACATCTGTACATACCTCACTGAATACAAACTATACTTTTTTTAATGCCCCTTCCAATAATTATTCTTCTTTGCAAATTCTCTCCAAATACCTCAAATAGCTTATCTATACACCGCAGAAAGCCCTCAATGCACACCTCAGAGAACTCTTTTGAATCACTACCTAGGCCTTCTATGTACACCACAAACACTGATCCTGAACCTGAACCTAACCTTAAACCTAAACTTAACTCTAACACCAAACTCTCCCTACATAAAATAAAGGGCACTCCATGACCTTGATACTGACCATAATCATGACCTTGACCCTATACCATAAGCCTAATCACAACCCACATTCTAATCTTATACTTTTCTCCCTTCTACATCAATTTGTCCTCCCTTCTTATCTCAGAGATCTCATTTCTTCCCTCAAAAGGCCATACAAACAAAACTCACTGAACTCTTTCTACACATCACAAAGCACCTTTCCTCTGCACTACTGTGTGCCCTCCCAACTCACATCAGTGGCACATCCACACACGTTAAATTGTCCTATGACACACATCATGGAACCCTTCTACACAACTCATAGAGCCCTCTTTACACAACTCAGAGGCCACATGCTACCAACCTCAAAGGGCACTCCACACACTCCTGAGTGTACCTTCATACACATCAAAGGTATCCCTCCCTCCCCACATGAAGAGCAGTCCCTAAACACCTCAGAGAACTATCCATACACAGCTCAGTGAGGCATATCTATATAACTCACTGGATACAAAATATACTCCTTTCCAAGCACTCCATACTAACTCTTTTCTTGGCAACCCTTCTTTAAACACAACAGAGAGCCTTTCTACTCATTTTAGAAAGCTATTAATACACATCTCAGAGTCCTTTCAACTCATCAACTGAGTCATTCTTTATACACTGATAATACTGACCATGACCCTTAACATAACCCTAATCCTAACCATAACATAAACTCAGGTCCTCCCTACATACCACAGAGGGCTGTCCCTGACTCTGACACTGAGCAAGATATGGATCCTTACCCAAAACTGTAAGCCACATCCTAACTCTTACACAAAATTTGTAGTTCTTTCCCTTTTATATCAGTTTGTCCTCCCTATTGATCTCAGAGCACTCTCAATTCTCACCTCCAAAAGCTGTCTGTAAACAAATTACTGGGGTTTTTCTACCCAGCAAAGAACACCATCCCTATGCACATCTGTGAACCCTTTTGACTCACTTCAGTGGGTCCTTCCACACATGTCAAAGGGCCCTTCTACAACCATCAATGAACCCTCCCTACATAACTCAGAGAGACCTCTTATGCAATGAAGAGAATCAAGAGAACCTTTCCTCCACACCTAAAACACACCTCCCAACACATCTAAGTAAACCCTCCCTATTTAAATCAAGAGCCCTTCATACACACTTAAAAGTGCCATACATACACACCTTAGGGATTCTTCCTCAACACGTTTTTGAGCAACACCTAAAAAATAAAGTTGTCTTCATACACCCCAACGTGTACTCTTTAGAGATTCCAGTTAAATATTAATTCAAACTTCAGAATGCCTTTGCTAAACACCTTAACAAACACTACCTACACATCTCAGATAGACCTCACTATACACCAAAAAGTTCTCCCTAATTACTTCTGATGCTGTACCTACAAAAATTACAGACAACTTGTGATACTCCTTGGATTGGCTTTCCTAAACTGTATTGATATCCCCTCTAGTAGCCTCAAAGAGCACTCCTATCACACCTTAGTGTATTCTCCCTATTCATATCAAGAGAATCTAACTATTAACTTCAAAGGACCCTTATGCACAAACCAGATAGCAATCCTACACAGACAAACACCATTTACACCCACAGAGATTTATGCTGCACACCTGATACCTCCCAATACATATTGGAGCACCTGAACTACAAACCTTAGGGGGACCTCTGTCCATACTTCAGAGTACCCTACCTACACACGTTACACACATTTCCCTATACAACTGAGAAAGCCCTTCCTACTCACAACAGGTGCCCTTACAACTCAGAAGGCCTTCCATACATATTACAGAAATATTTCCCACACACCTCATTGAGCAAATTCTACACATCTCAGAGAACTGTCACTAAATACCAAACACCACTTTTCTGCACACCTCAGAGTGCCCTACATTCAAAATTAAATGGGTGTAATGCACTTCCTAGAGCTGTCCTTTCAAACCTCAGTTAATCCAACCAATTGATTACAGAGATCTCTTCCTATTCACATTAGGGGGGAGAGGCCTACACAACTTGGGATTTCATAACACTCAAATAAGAGCACCATCCCTATACACCCCAATCAAGAGTCCTCCCTACAAATCTGAGAGAGACTTCCATACAAACCTTACAAGGCCCTTTAAAGAAACCTCAAAAAATTCTACTTCTATATCCCTGGAAATCCAACCCCCACCCGCTTCCACTGGCAGGCCCAGCCAGACACACCCTGCAGGGAAAGAGTCACCAGGTGGGCATCACAGGACTTGAATACTACCTAACTGCAGCCAATCCACACAGACCTGGAGACCTGGGGCCAGGGTGTGAGAGGAGAAAGAGAAAACAATAATGTGAGCCATCCCCACTCCAGGCGCCTTGAACAGAGGCAAAGCTAGATTGGTCCTTCTGCCCTCCTGCAAGCTGTGAGGTGGGTTTGCCTCCACCCAGACCTAAGGACCACCTTGCATGGGGTGCACTCAGGGGCCACATGCTTCAGAGCTGTTCAATGGAGAGACTCTGATGTCCTGAGACCTGGGCACCTGGAGCATGTGCAGGGCAGTTGCCAACACCTTAGGCTGACATAGACTAGTAGTGTGTACTCCAGAGACAATCAGGATGCAATCCCTGCACCTAAATAATGCTCACTAAATACACCATGTTTTCCAGGACTGGCTGCTGGAAGCTTGTTATAATTAGGTTAGGGTAATTATTGCCATGGTACAGACAAATGATGTGTTCTAGGACAGCAATAGGCAGTGCACCCACATAAAATAATTTAGATATACAGAGGTAAATTACTTAGGCCATATCATTACACTTTAGCTGCCCATGGGAAAGACAATTATTTTGTTTTAGTATTTCTATTAGTCATTTTCTTCTTTTTGCTTCTGTGCATTTTCTTATTTTTTATAAGATAATATTTTTCTGTTTTTCTATTTTTAGGTTTATTTTCAAGATATGGAAAGTGAAAATAGGACTATAGATTTGAGAGAGGCAGTCCTGAATGACCCAGCCTGTGAGGCTGGAGTGACTCTGACTTAGAGAAGAACAGGTGTTGAATCAGAGTCTGTGGACTTCTCTCTTGCTCATGAGGAAGATTTCCAAGGAACCAATCACCTACAAGTTGCCTTTAAGCATGAATAAATTTAGAAGCTAAACCATCCAATCATCTACATTATTAAATTCAAATGATCTCAATGCATTTTATTATTCTAATTCATTGATATAAAATCAGTTGCTTTTCTGTTTACCATTCTCTAAACACCCAAAATATTCCTAGGTAAGAGGTTACTGATTATAAGCATTGTTTTGTTTTATCAGTCTATCCTGTCTCTGAGCAGATGTGAAAACACTTCCCAGAGGCCCTGAACCATTGGCCTCCCTTGAATGTGGCCTCCAAATTTTGTGATCATCATTTGTTTCTAGGTGGGGGAATTGTGTTATTTATCTGGTCACAAACTCCAGGGCTCATGGAATTCTCCTGCCCCTGTTACTGAAGGGATCATTGCTTCCACTCAACAGAGAATTGTAGAACAGGACACAAATGTAATGAACAAGCAACACATTCATTGCAATTATTAACTATTCCTGAAGCCTCTATAACCTTTGTCTTTTCTGGGTCTAGGGAAGGGTAGTGGGATTAGATAGGTCTACAATATAATGATTGAATTATTTGTTTACTGGTACCAGATCCAGGATATTTTACTGGTTATAGACAAAAGTTTTTACTTCTGCCAAGTTCCATTTATGACAAATTTTCCATTTGAGAATATTTTTCCTACAAACTATGCAAAATTTCTGCCTTCTATGCACTGAGGCTTCAAGTGAATTACACTAGATGACATAGTAAACTGAAGTCTAAACCTCAGTTTCAGTTGCCTGAATGTGCACCTTCCCCTAGGAACTTGTTCTGCCTTATGTGGTACATGCATGACAAAACGTACATTTACATGGTTTTCCAGATATACAGCACATTCTTTAGCAAACATCTGCAATTCTTTATGTAGTTTTTCCTCCCTACACATCATTTTTCTTCACTCTGGTTATCTGAGGTTGACTCTGTGCAATGAGCAGAACATCACAAACATTGGGAATTAAGAAAGCAACAACTTCCTCCTCTTCAAGCAACATTTTGTCTCCTCAGATAAACAGCACAAAATAGAAGGTGCATTCAAGACATTTACAGTGCTGAATTCTCATGTTCTTCCCAGATAGGCCTAATCTGTTAGGGATCCACATTTTCCAGACTGATGTTAATTCATATAAAGTATATGCTAAGGTTGTGAAGGAGAGTGATTCTGAAAGCAACTGTATCTGATTTTTAATACCCTGATTCTACAGCTATACACATACATACACAGCAGCACCACCGCTCAAAGTCCCTGGATTGACACACCACCTCGATATTTTGAGCTCATCATTTCCCATGTTATCCATGGCCATCAGAGGCAAACCCTCTACCACAATCCAGGATTCCTATTCTATTACCATTTAAAGATGTACTTTCTCCAATCTTCTCATAAAACTTGAACACCTAAAAAATAATTTCCTTTAAAGTTACTTCTAAAAGAAACTATTTTTCCAGACTAAATGAAATAATAGGCATATTAGAATAAACCCTTCAATACCTGATAAAATGACCCTTCCTGATGAGGCTTCCCCTCATGTGGTGCATTCACAGATCTTCAATTCTACTTTACAATTATTATTATTATTATTATTATTATTATTATTATCATTATTTTATTACTATTATTATTAAATGATGGGGACATGGGAAGAAGGTAGTGTTTTATGATGGAGAAGTTTGCAGGAAGGAGGATAAAAAAGAATCTATTTACCCCTCTGCAATGAGTACTCAAGAATAGGGAAGTCATGGTGCAGAAGAAAAAGTTGTTATTTAGAAAGGTCAGTAGAAAGATTTAAAGGAGAGGAAAGTGGTTGTTTTGAGGGAATGGAAAGTACAGGGAACAGGAAGGGCAGATAATTATTTTAACATAATGACAAAGAATATGAGATAAGTAGGAAGGACTGGGGTGCAGCACTTGCCAATCTTGTGCAAGGTCTCAGGTTCCATCTCCACCAATACACCCCCCCACACACAGTAGATAGGGAATAAGATAGAAAATCAACTCTGAGAAGATAAATCCTCAGGCACAAATGAAAATATCAGAAGTTAGAGAAAGGAGAAGATGGTAGAGTCCATCTGCATGGCCCAAAGCAAAACACTGACAATGGCACTAAACAGAATGACTGCTGAAGAGCAGAGCAAGCCATGTGTGGAGATACAAGGCAGGAGGTCTTAACAACTTGCTGAAGGCCCACCATAACAGATTTGCATATCTTTACTACCTACTAGATTGGACATCTGTTATTCATTTTGTACACAGCCACCACATAAGATTTCCCCAAACATCAAATTCCCACCTGGGACAGCATCTTCCCTGGATATAGGGAGAAGTGAATCAGGGCACTTCTTACTGTCAAACAGCATAGGAAGGAGAAATCTAATTTTTTTCCACCCTCATACTGCCTACAACATGCTCATATACTCCAGAACTTCTCCACAGGTAGAACACAGGTCTGTACATAACAACTACCCTAGAATCTGTTCCTGCATCTGGTTGGCACAATTTTCCCTGTGACTTTGGGAGCTCAGGAATCTTGAAGCTGTCCTGGCCATATAACCCAGTCCTTTTCCCTTTCACTGTTTGTTGTTGGTTTCCATACCCATCCTCACTTGTGGTTACCACAAAACTGGTTTCCACTACTCACGGTACCAGAAAGTCTAATACATCTTTCATAGCATCCCTTTTGTCATATTAATGGCAAAAATAAGATTATGATTGACACCTCAATGGAGAGCTCAATGAGCTCAAGAAAGAAGAATACAAAAGCCAGTTGCTGGAGATTGTTTAAATATGAAATGACAATTCAACATGTTGAAAGTGATGACTCTATGCATGTATATCATTATATGACCAGTTGTTGGGGTCTTTAGCCCCCTTGCTCTTCTTGACCAGTGACAAGGGAAGTGAGCACTCTGCAACAAGCCCAGACCAGAAAGGTAGGGCCTTCTGACCGGTCACACCCAGCCCTCCGGTTGGAAGACAATCAGATGCATCAGGGAGACCAGTCACAGTAGGAACTCATTTATTGAGGAAGTCACACAGCTTTTATGTTGGGTGAAAGCTAGGAGGGAACCAATCAGCTTAAATGTCAGCAAGGCCCCTGGGGGGGTGGTTAACACAGGTGAGAGTCCCATAGGACTATATGGCAACACAAGCTGATTACATTCATGGAACTGTTGTTAACCAGTCCCTGACGGTGGTCTGATTTATCATCATTAACTTTTAAAACCGCCTTTGAGGCCTTGATTTTGCTCACCTGCCAGGAAGTAAGGAGTCAGACTGAGTTATTTAACGTGTCATTAGTCCCAACAACCAGTGTGATTATGTGACCCATGTTATTATACATCATGTACAACCAGAAGAATGGGAAGTTATATTCCATTTATGTATGATGAGTCAAAATGCATTCTACTCTCATATATAACCAATTTGAATAAATTTTACAAAGTGACTAGGATCTGAAGGTGATCCATGACATCCCAAATTTGCACCAACAGAATTGAAACTCTGAGACTACAGCAAAACATCTTCCAGATGACCACTCCAGTTCACCCACAGAAGAGAACAGCAAAGAACATTTTGCCTGCACATTTAACAGCTGATGCAAAGCTGGTCTGAGATGACAAAGAATGACACCATGCTGAACAGTGGGCACCTGACCGCTGCCATGGAAGAAGTGATGGCAAAGCTGACCTGATGATCATTGCAATATACCAAAAGCCAGAAAATGCTCCATGATGTCCACTATGGCTGCCCTCCTGGGATGGTGCTCTGGGGTCCTGGCCCTGGACTTCCTTCCACTTGTCATCCAACTGACTCAGGAGGTTGAGGCAGGAAGAGGTGAGTTAAAGTTCAACCTCAGCAATTTATCATGGTCCAAAGCAGCTTAGATGAAGGCATAGTTCAGGCTAAGAAATATGATCAGATACCAGGGGTGAAAGTGATATCTATCTCCATTGCTTCTAGCACTGCACATAAGAAAAAAAAACTATGACCAGCACATCACAATGGTTCACACCTGCCTGTCATCCCAGTGACTCAGGAGGCTAAGACAGGTTAGAAAGACTGCAAGTTCAAGGCCATTGTCAGGAAGTTGGTGAGATCCCGTTCAACACAATGAGACCCTGACAAAGCAAACAATAAGGGCTGAAGACATGTCTCAGTGGTTAATTGTCCCTGGGTTCAATCCCTGGTACCAAAACTGGACTAAGGAGACTCCAGAATATGGTAGAATGGAACTTGACAGTGGTTACTAGCCTCTCCACAGTACAATTAATACAGGAAAGAATCAGTTTATCTGGCATGTAGGTGACAAAACAAATGCTCTAAGTTGTAATATTCCAAAATCTGAGACCTGGAGATGATAGAAGATCCAGCAGAAAATAAAGGCAGAGTTTTCTAACCCCAAACTCAGGCTAGGGTGGGGAAGGGGACAGAGACAACAGAGAGAGAAAGAGGGAGCAGAAAAGCACATGATCTTACCTCCTTAAAAACATCTGAAAGGAAAAACAGAGCATACTAAAACATGACAGCAGCAGAGGTGTCCTTGAAGCAGATCAAGCCATTTAAAACCAAACTGTGAGCAGAAAACTGGAAGACTCTGCAGCCATCTTGTGGAGCATAGAGCTGAGCAGTCACTCTTTAAATCATGCCATCATATGCCCCCTTTAGAAAACAGCATATTAAACCAGAGGAGGCATTCCTTTTGTGGATTTCTTGAGAATCAGTCTAGAAAGAACTTAAGATGTATCTACAAATTCCCTGAGGTCCTTTTCCTTCACCATGAATGAGGGCAATAGGGTGGAGGACATCTAGTCCTGGAAGCCTGAGCCCAGTGCTATACACAGTTTTCTCAGGCACAGGCAGACACCAAGTGACTGCCAGTAAGTGGAGGCAGAAGGCAGATCTCAGATACAAGTGGAAGGCAGTTCTGGCCTTGAGCAGAGGAAAGGGAAACTCTTAGGACTGCTGCTGCTACTGGCCACAGATGGTGGAGGGAGGTGGGGTGGGAATTCACCCCAGTCCTAGAGGGACTGTCCCTCTTACTGCAACCACTTTCTGGGTGGAATCTGTTCCAGAGGAAAACTGTCTGGATATCCAGCATCAGAGAAGGACTAGCCACAAATCATAGCAATAACTTGAAGACAGCCAGGATGAGAAATTGCCTTAGTCCTGTAATGTTTAATGGGAAAGTGCCTGGATTATGATCATAACCAGTGGGAGGTTGGTCACAATGGAAATCTACCTGGGTCCAAGGCGGCCAAGAGCCATGTCACCCAGCCTGACCCATAGCCACAAGGAGTATTTGCCTTTGCACTGGCTAGACCCTGGCTCAGTCAGAGTGAGCAAAGGGAAGCAGTGTCCTTGATCCCTGGGGATCTGGAAACTGGAATCCAAGTAAACCAGCTAAGTTATTTCACTCAGCAGAAAGGACAGGACCCCAGTGAATTGGGTCAATCAAGGAGAGAACTTCTGCCCCACAGTTCATCTGCCAAGAATACACAACTGCAGGAAATGTGCTAGGTCCTACACCACATCAAAGTATCCTTTAGAGATGTGCAGGTACATGCTGATCTACAGCAGTCACGGGACATTGCAGAACCTGTATGTTTAATTCTGGCACACAAGGGAAACAGCCAAGTTGAATAATGCACTCTCTAAGAAGTCAGTTGCAGGCTCATAAACCAACAAAAAACAGAGGATGGGGGGTCCTTATAAATGAGTGGAACAGCTCCTGTGCCCTAGAACCCCTGGAGGGATCCAGGACCATAGAATGATGGACATCCTCCCAGTGTCCAAACCCCAATGAAACTCAACAAGAATTTTCTTCACCTTGGAATGGTTTACAGTAAACAAGTCTAATACCAACTTTGATCATATGTATGACTTCTTATCTTGATTGGGGGTTGTTACCCTAATAGTTGACATTGTATCTTCAAACCATTTGAATAAATTTCTCTAAAGGTTTAAAGTATTAATTAGAATCATTTTGTTTTCTAAGCTCTGGTTTATATTTGATCCTCTTACTCCCATTCTCCCTCTTACACTATCTACTAAGCTTCAAATTCCCCAGATCCATCTATTTTTCTTTTTATCTTGGTGTATATTTTTGTTTTCTATCTTTTCTTTGTTGTGCCACCCTCTTTTCATTAATCTTTCTCTCTTCCCTCTCAACCCCATAGAATGTTATAGCAAATTTACCACAAGAAATAATTAATTTTTTAACTATTCCAGTAATTTACTGTTAGTTTATGTCTGGATTTGAGGAACTTGTGAGAACTATATCAGTTAAAATAAAAAATAAATAAATAAACCAACCAATAAATGGACAAATGAACATAACACCTATATCTCAAAAGAAGAAATATTAATGGTCAATAAATCTATAAAAATATTTCAGCATCTCTAGCAATTAGGAAAATGCAAATTAAAATCACATTGACCTTTCTTCTCACTGAAGTCAGAATGGCAATTATCAAGAATACAAATAAACCCAGGTGTGGCAGCACATGCCTGTAATCCCTGCAGCTCAGGATACTGAGGCAGGAGGCTGTTTCAAGCAAGTCTCAGCAACTTAGAGACCCCTTAGCAACTCAGCAAGACCCTGTTTCTAAGTGAAATATAAAAAGAGTCACAGGATGTGGTTCAGTGGTAAAGCCCCCTCGTTCAATCTCTGGCACTAAAAAATGCTGATAATAATAAAATATTGTGTTGGTGAGGGTGGGAGGCAAAAGTATATTAGCACATTGTTGGTGAGACTGCAAATTAATGCAACCACTCTGAAAGGCAGTATGGAGATTCCTCAAAAATCTAGAAAAGGGAGACTTCCCCTCCAGGAAAGTAGGCCCAGAGAGCTGGAACAAGACCAGCCAGGCCCTAGTCCACAGTCTAGTGCCCCTTCGACTGACCATCTGTCAACACGTGGAGGTGTCTCTGCCCACTAAGAGGTAATATACCCTACATGGAGTCCACCATACCTTGAGAGGCAGCATAATTTTGGGGTCACTGCATTAACAAGTTTCTCCAAGACTTTGGGCTACTGAAGACTAGGAGAGGGAAAGATACATGAGCAATATGAGAAAACATGGGGGAAGAAAGTGTCCCAAACACACCTAGATCCTACATCAATAAAATCCAATGACAGCATAGCAGAAGAAATGTCTGAAAGAGAGTTCATAAAATACATAGTTAAAATGATCAGAGATGCAAATGATGAGATAAGAGAGCAACTGCAGGCATTGAGTGATTGCACCAATCAACAGTGAAAAAAGCAAATGCAGGAAACAAAGGATCATTTCAATAAAGAGATAGAGATTTTGAAAAAAAAACAGAAATACTTGAAATGAAGTAAACAAAAAACCAAATCAAAAATTTCATAGAATTTAATAACAAATAGAATAGAACACATGGAAGACAGAACCTCAGACATTGAAGATAAGATATGTAATCTTAAAAACAAAGTTGACAAAACAGAGAGGATGGTAGGAATTCATGAAGAAAATCTCCAAGAATTATGGGATATCATGAAAAGACTAAATTTAAGAATTATTGGAATTAAGGAAGGCACAGAGAAACAAAGCAAAGAATGAACATTCTGGTCAATAAATAATAGCAGAAAATTTCCCAAATTTGATGAATGAAATTTGTGTTTTGTGAAGTAGGAGAACAGCAGACAATACTGCAGATAAGGAGATGGGAAAAGAGAAGAATTTCTGTCACAAATACCTGGTCAAAATGAGTTAGAAACCCAAGTGTGGGACCATGGCATGCTTTAGTATAAAGCGAAAGAGTTGGATTTTAAGCAAGTAATTCATCAGTTTGCCTGCCTTTGACTAAAAGATGAGAAGCTGCATAACATCTATACTGTACATTCACCTTGAAGGCTTTATGGTTACTGAAATAATCTTGTATGATTCTACTTATATGAGACATATAAAGTAATCAAACCTACTGAAAAGAAGGAATGGTGTTTGTGATAAGAGACAAATTAGCACTTTCTTTTCATGAAAATCTGACTTTAATTTTGGAGGATGAAAACTACCTAGAAAAATGTTGCAAGACAATTAAAATTAAAACTGTTAAGCAGTCCCGGAAAAAACTGGCGGGTGAGTCACGCTGCCTACATTGTGGAGATAGGCGTCGGACAGCTAACCCACCCAGCCAGGCCAAGGAGAGACGTCATAACTGAGTGACCCTGCCTGACCCCTGCACCTAGGTTGATGCCATCACTGGTTGGTCTCAATCAGAGAGTGAGCTGGCAGGTGAGTCAGGCTGCTTGCATCATGGAGGTAGTAGGCAGGCACCTAACCCTCCTGCCTTGCAGAACTGTGTAGCAGGTAGCCAACCCGTCCAATCACCAGGTCAAAGACAAACGCCATCACAGAATCCCACCCGACCACCACGCCGAGGTTTGTTGACATCACAGAGTTATCCAGAGGCTTCTTTATAAGTTGGTGCAGGCACTTTGAATTACTCTTGAGGGTGTGGCCACCATCATTGGAAGGGCAAATTCCTTCCTGAGAAACCTTGAGGAGGCTAGAGGACCTTTGACAAGACACAGGAGCCAAGAAGATGAGGTATTGAGAGACTCAGGACCAACTCAGACCCACCAGGGAATAAACCCCACCTGAAGGCCACCACCCTTAGAAGGCCAGCTTCTTAGTGGAGCACCACATTATCAAGTTCCTCCAAGATTTCAGGCTACTGAAGGCTAAGAGGTGATTTATTGGAAATCTACAGAGACAATATTAGTCAATAGAAGAAATCTGCAATATCCCAGAGTTTCACTATTAGAGGGGTAGACAACTGAACAATGTGAGAAAACAAGGGAAGAAAGTATCCCAAACAAACCTAGATGGTATAGCAATAAAATTCAATGACAGCATGGCAGAAGAAATGTCAGAGAGGGAGTTCATAATGTACATATTCAAAATGATCAGAGAAGCAATTGAGGAGATAAAAGGGCAAATACAGGCATTGAATGATTACACCAATCAGCAGTAAAAAAAAAAAAAAAACAAATACAGGAAGCAAAAGATCATTTCAATAAAGAGGTAGAAATAATGAAAAAAAAACTAGAAATCCTTGAAATGAAGAAAACAGTAAACAAAATTAAAAACTCCATAGAAAGCATAACCAATAGGATAAAACACCTGAAAGACAGAACCTCAGATACTGAAGAAAAAATATTTAATCTTGAAAACAAAGTTGACCAAACAGAGAAGATGGTAAGAAATCATGAACAGAATTTACAAGAACTATGGGATATCATGAAAAGACCAAATTTAAGAAATATCAGGAATAAGGACAGCTTAGAGAAACAAACCAAAGGAATTAATATCAGAAAATTTCCCAAATCTGAAGAATGAAATTAAAAATCAAGTACAAGAGGCTTATAAGACTCCAAATACACAAAATTACAATAGACCCACACCAAGGTACATTATAATGAAAATACCTAACAAACAAAATAAAGACAGAATTTTGAAGGCTCCAAGAGAAAAGAATCAAAGTATATTCAGGGGGAAACCAATACAGATATCAGCAGATTTTTCAATCCAGACCATAAAAGCTAGGAGGGCCTGGAACAACATTTTTCAAGCTCTGAAAGAAAATGGATGCCAATGAAGAATCTTATACCCAGCAAAACTTACCTTCAGATTTGACAATGAAATAAAATCCTTCCATGATAAAAAAAAAAGCTAAAAGAATTTACAAAAAGAAAGTCAGCATTAGAGAACATTCTCAGCAAGATATTCTAGGAGGAAGAGATGAAAAAAAAAAAAAAAAAAAAAAAACAATGTTAATCACCAAAGGGAGAAACTACCCTAAAGGAACAACCAAATAAAGGGGAAATCAAGTTGTGTCAAAAAAAAAAAAAAAAGAATGAGCCAAATGACTGGGAATATAAATCAAATCTCAATAATAACCCTGAATGTTAATGGCCTAAACTCATCAATCAGAAGACATAGACTGGCAGATTGTATTAAAAAGAAAGATCCAACAATTTGCTGCCTGCAAGAGACTCATCTTATAGAAATAGATACCCAGAGACTAAAGGTGAAAGGATGGAGAAAAACATACCATGCACATGGACTCAGCAAAAAAGCTTGAGTATCCATACTCATATCAGATAATGTGAACTTCAAGCCAAAGTTAGTCAGAAGGAATAAAGAAGAACATTTCATCCTGCTTAAGGGAAGCATAAATCAACAAGACATAACAATCATAAATATCTATGCCCCAAACAGATGATCATCCATATATGTCAAACAAATCCTTCTTAATGCCAGAAATCAAATAGACCAAAACACAATAATACTAGGTGATTTTAATGCACCACTCTCACCACTGGACATATTCTCCAAACAAAAATTGAACAAAGAAAGCAGAGATCTCAGTAACACAAAGAATAATTTGAACTTAATGGACATTAATAGAATATACCATTCAACAAAGAGCGGATACACTTACTTCTCAGGAGCACATGGATCCTTCTACAAAATAGACATTATATTATGCCACAAATATTCGGTTAGCAAGTACAAGAAGATAGAGATAATACCTTGTATTCTGTCACATCAAAAGGGGTTGAAATTAGAAATGAATGACAGAGTAAAAACCAGAAACTACTGCAACACCTGGAGATTAAATAATATGCTATTGTATGATGAATGGATAACAGAAGATATCAGGAAAAAATTTAAAAAATTTATAGAGGTAAATGAGAACAAAGAAACAACATAACAAAATCTCTGGGACACTATAAAAGCAGTTCTTAAAGGAAAACTTTTTTCATGGAGTGCATTCAATAAAAGAAGAAAACTCAACAAATAAACGACCTAACACTGTGGCTCAAAGACCTAAATAGACAGGTAGATCAATGGTACAGAAAAGTGTACATGGCCACAAACCCAAATAAATACAATTTTCTCATACTAGAAAAGGTGCCAAAAATATGCAATGGAGAAATGATAGCCTCTTCAACAAATGGTGCTGGGAAACCTGAAATCCATATGCTGCAGAATAAAAATTAACCCTATTTCTCACCCTGCAGAAAAATCACCTCAATATGGATCAAGGACCTTGAAATCTTATAGAAGAAAAAGTGGGTCCAAATCTTCAACTTGTTGGCTAAGGATCAGTCTTCCTTAACAGGACTCCCATAGCACAAGAAATAAAAGGACAGATTCAAATAACTGGGACAGATTCAAACTAAATAGCTTCTCTCAGCAAAAGAAACTATCAGAAATGCGAAGAGAGAGCCTACAGAGTGAAAGAAAATCTTTGCCACTCATACTTTAGATAGAGCACTAATTTCTGGAATATAGAATGAACTCAAAAAAGTCTACATAAGAATACCAATAACCCAATCAACAAATGGGTTATGGATATGAATAGCCATTTCACAAAAGAAGATCTACAAGCAATCAAAAAACATATGAAAAGATGTTCATCATCTTCAGTAATAAGAGACATGCAAATCAAAACTACCCTAAGATTCCATCTCACCCCAAATAGAATGGCGATTATCAAGAACACAATCAACAATAGGTGTTGGAGAAGATGTGGGGAAAAAGGTACACTCATACATTGCTGGTGGGGCTGCAAATTAGTGAAGCCACTCTGGAAAGCAGTGTGAAGATTCCTTAGGAAACTTGGAATAGACCCACTATTTGACCCAGCTATCCCATTCCTTGGCCTATACCCAAAGGACTTAAAATCAGCATACTACAGAGATACAGCCACAGCAATGTTCATAGCTGCTCAATTCACAAAATCCAGATTGTGGAACTAACCTAGATGCCCCTCATTGATTAATGGATAAAGAAACTGTGGTATTTTTTATACCATGGAATATTACTTAGCCATGAAGAATAATAAAATTATGGCATTTGCAGGCAAATGGATGCAGTTGGAGAATATCATTCTAAGTGAGATAAGCCAATCTTAAAAAAAACAAAGGAAAAATGATCTGACTGATAATTGGATGATGACACATATAAGGCGTGGCAAGGGGGCAAGAATGGAGGAAGGATGGATTCTATAGAGTGATATGTGGGGTGGTAGGAGTGGGGCAGACAAAAAATAACAGAATAAATCAAAAAATATTACCCTAGGTAATTGTATGATTACACAAGGGGTATGCCTGTACTTCATATACAAACAGAGAAACAAGCTGCATCCCATTTGTTTACAATAAAATAAATTTTAAAAAGTACTATGCAATACTTGAAATATGGAAAGAGTAAGTTTAATTTTATGTGGTCTGATTGCATTTAAATTTTAAAAATGCATTGAAGATGAACAGAATTGTAAAAGTATTTAAAAACTTCTTTAAAATGCTAGTCTTTATTCTAGACAAAAGAACAGTGTTGTCAATAAATAGTTGAGAATCATTCCAGTAATTCTAGCTGCCAAAAATGTGGAGGAAGGAGAATTTCAAATTTGAATACTATTCAAATAACTTAACCAGAACTTATTTCAAAATAAAAATAAAAAGAGACTAGGGATTTGTCTTAGTATTATAACACCCCTGAGCTCAAACATCAATCTAGGTACATAGGCCTACATATATTTATGCAGATAGATTACACAAATTCTTAGATGGAGTAAAGAAACCAGACACAATATACAGTCATAAACAATACAGGAGTAATATTTATAAAATCAAGTGAAACATGTAATTTAATTGACCATAGGCACATGGTTTATGTATCTTTCAACTTACATTGTTCCAAAATGTGAAGTACAATGAATGTTGAATCATAATATAAAGATTACAAAAATAAAAACATTATTTATTGATGGGATGAAACCTATTCCTGAATATAGAACCTTTACTAAACAATAGAACACAAGTTCACACAAGAAGATAAAAAAAAATTAATTCTTAGAATCATCAATAAAAATATTATTTTAAAATCCTTCATTATATTATTACATTTCAGTTATGACCATAGACTTACACAGAAAATGCATTGCAAGTAAGGAACATTCATTACATGGCAGAGAATATTAACTAAAATTTCAGTAAAATAATTCATAGAGAGCCCTGAAGAGATAATTTGAGTGAATAAATATTTAAACCATATTAGGTAAACTGATTTAGGACATTAATATATTGTAATGGTTTAACCTAGAGACATTCAGAAATGTGAACAGGATTTCTAAGGATCTTCAAAACCAATAAAGAGAAGTCAAACCATGCAGACCCTAACAGACAAAGCGAAGTACTTTATTTCTTTTAATATACTGAGGGATCACTAAGGGAAAGAAGGAGCCTAAAATAGTTTGAAAACATAATAAGCATAGGGAAAGGCATGCCCTTCTGTGATTGCAAGAAAAATACAACTAGGTTTCTGAAGATTTATTTCTGTTGGATGAGAACTTCTCAATTAACAGGTTAAATGTGGTTTCCTTCTTGAAATTTGAACCTATCATCAGTAATCTTTGATTTTCTTCATTTCTATCCACCTATCTATATGGAAAATCTTACAGTTTGGCTGTGAAGAATATTGCAACAGTTTATGTGTGAGACAATTCAAAAAGGTTTAGTGGTGAAATCATTGGGTTATAAGAGCATTAACCCAAACAGTAAATTAATCATTTGGTAGAAATAACTGAGCAGTAGCTTACTCTAGTCTGGTAGGATGTGCCTGGAGTAGGTGTGTTATTGGAGGTACACCTCTAGGGTATATATTTTGTACCTCTATCTGACCTATGGAGTCTATATCTCTCAGTTATCTTATCATTACATGAGCCATCTTCCTCCACCAAACCCTTCTAGCATGATGTTCTGTCTCATGTCAAGCCCCAAGGAATGGAGCTGGATTTCTATAAACTGAGATCTCTGAAACCTTGAGCTCCAAATAAATTTTTCCACCTTAAAATTGTGTTGTAAGGTCTCTTGGTCACAACAACAAAGAAGTTGGACAAAACAGCTACTGTCTCTTGTCCTACTGCTTTCCATGGCTCTTACCTTAGGTCCAGAAATGTGTCAAGGAATGGTTGAGAGAGAGAGCGAGTGAGAGAGAGAGAGAGAGAGAGAGAGAGAGAGAGAGAGAGAGAGAGAGAATTTTTTATTTGAAAATGGAATGAGTGTTAGAAATTCATACTTTAATCACTGCTCCTCATGGCCTAGAGTGTTCATTAGTGTAATACCAAATTCTGGGTAATTATTTCTACAAATGTTGTCTTCTGACAGACCCATTAGAATATATAAGAAAGATTTCAGTCTAAAAATTCTGAGTACAACTTTCAACTATCAAGTGTAAAGAGAACAATTCAAAGAAAAGGAAATACATTGGACTTTAAGGTGTACTTTACAATATTATATACTGTTGAATTATATGACAAGTCTGAAGTGAGGGGTGTATATCTTATCAAGAAAGAATGAGGGTAAGCATAAAAAGTATAATTAATATTTCCTTATCTATATAATTTTCCAATCTATTCCATGAAAGTATCTACAACTCACTCATACACAGCAGAAACTACCAAGACATATTCTACAAAGGAAGGACATTCAATATTGATAGCGATTTAAGAATTCTTAAGGGAAGTTTCACTCACCCAGAAAGATCAGGTTTCTGTAGTTCTCCAATATCACATCTGTGTATAACTTCTGTCCAGACATTTCCATTCATCTTGAGAGAAATCAATAGTCACATCCCTGGATCTGAATGGATCCTGAAATAAGTATAAGTGTATAAATGGCACATCAGTCATGTGATCATTGAGGGAGTTTTTAATTTGACACAATGGAAGTCAGGAAATCTGGCTCTCACATAGGTGAGGTATGTAAATCATTCAATAAGATAATTTTTTTAATGAAGCATGGTTGACTAATATATAACTCTGAGAAAAGGGGATGGCCTAAGTAAAAAATAAGTGTATATGCTACACTTTTGTGGATTTAAATGTAAAATTAAGATAAACATAAGAATATATATTTGGGGGCTATATTTATATTTTAAAAAATAAATTATTAATATTTCTCAAATAGAAATTTATAGTGAGTTAGAAGAATACTTTCTAAATTTTAATGAGCACAAATATGGATTGGGTATGTTGCTAGTATGAAGATGAATTCAGAAGTCCTGGCATGAGATTTGGGTTTTTGAATATGTGTCATGTTCTCTAGTCATACCAATGCTACAGGTCCAAGAAATCCTCTTGAATAGCAATGAGGTAGAACACTAAAGGAAGAGTATATTGATGAATTTGTATTCAAATATTTTAAATGGCCAGTGCATATTGCTACAATATGCTACAATAATAAGTAACAACAAAAATCCTTTTTGATCATTTCAAATATATATATATACATCACTCCAAGAGTGTTTCATATCTTAATTCATATACCCAAAATAATCTATTGAGATTGGTAATAGTTTTGTCTTTCAGGGAATTTTGTAAAACATCCAATTAATGGTATACCTGGCCTTTTTGCAAGTCTGCCTGGCCTATAATTTGTAAAAAAGAACATAAAAAATAAAGTGTGAAATTAAAAAGAATTTTTAGAGCAGTTATTGATATTTACTTTAACTGAGAAGAGTACTGGAAACAAGTTGAGAAGCCCATTAAATCAATTTGATCAAATGATACAATGTAGCACACATGTTAAAATGGCTAATAAAACAGACAAATTTTTATGTAATTGTAAGTAAATACATTCAAATTGTGTAAAATTATAAATCAACTTCGGGTTGATGCTTTGTGTTTATGAAAGTACTGAGATACACACATTGAAGAACAGAATATAAAGAGCTACAATTTCTGAGTCTTGTATTTTCTTTGATATTTTTCATTTATCATCTCTGAGCTATATTTTAGAATTTAAATGCACCTAGAAATAGGATTCTATTACTGAAAATATAGAAAGATTTGAATTCATATGGCTTTGAGCTTGAGGAGGAATAAAATGAAAACATAAAAATATGGTTTGCTTCTAACCTCCAGTTACAAAGACAATATAGTAAAAAAAAGGGGGGGTATATTTCTTCTCTAAAGCA
Organism: Sciurus carolinensis; assembly: GCF_902686445.1. Lineage (NCBI taxonomy): Eukaryota > Metazoa > Chordata > Mammalia > Rodentia > Sciuridae > Sciurus > Sciurus carolinensis. Next base: position 158,332 of record NW_025920105.1, on the reverse strand, counting down.
AATCATATATAAATAGAAATTGAAAATAAAGAAGAGTTTAAGTATAAATTTTGGTGGTTTATACAGATTATGTAGAAAATTTTTGAGGAGATACTTAATGATAAAGAGAAACATATTGACTTTACTGGGAAGAAGCTGGAAGACACATTTGGTAGAAAGTGTCAATGCAAATAATAAGACATCATCATTGATGCAATATGCATGGTCACAATAATACAAGATGAAATAAAATTTAAAGCATTATGTCAATCTTCTTTGGATATAAGTTTTACTTGAAGCTTGATTTGTGTGTGTTCTACACTATGTAATTACTAAAATGTTAGTTCAATAAACATTTTACTATTTCAGAGAATGAGTTTCTTCATTATTTTCTGGATTGCTGTAGTATATTTTATATATTTCTAATATGAACTATGAGAAAGCAACTCTTATTTCATGAAAGATGAATGCCATCCATTATTGGCATGTAAAACTGAGTGAAAGATCAGTTAATTGTGCTCATAGAATTTTGGATTCATGGGAGAGGTACAGGTCAAGTTCAAAGCCATTGATGGGAAAGATGAAGAAAGATGAACTCTCAGAGCATGGGTTTCCAGCTAAAATCTTTTACTTGCTCACTATGTCAATTTTTTTTCTCCCAGTCCTCTCAGGCTGATTCTCTAGGTTAATATGGTGGAGATCATGTTTTCTGTAGAATAGGAAAAGATGGACTGATCCCAGTGGAAGTGTTGAAAAGCTTCCAAAGTTACATTTGGCTCAGGCTTTTCCAGGGAAGGTGGTTAGAGGGAAAGAAGGTGCTGGCACAAAGTGATGACTTGGCATAGGGCTCTGGAAAGTTTGGAGGAACTAGAGGCTCAGAAGGCAGAATACACCTGTATAGGAAGGAACTCCTATGGCTATGAGAGTCTTCAATGCCCATACTAGGTACAGCAGGCTAAATCCATCATGCATGAGCAAATGGAGTCATGGGGAATGAAAAACACTTGCCTAACCTGTCTCTCATGTTAGACTGACCCAGCCCCATTAAGCACATTGTGGGAAGCATTGGAAAGTGATGATCAGAGTAGCACAGAGCTGGACAGTGCATCATGGCAGATAAACTCCATCTGATATCTGCGGTGAACTGGTTCATCAACATCCATAAGAGCCTTGTGACATTCACAGAACTGAAGGATATATTGCTGGCTGAGAAGTTTGGAAAGCTTCCTCTAGTGAGACTGGGCAGAGGTGGCAGGGTGGGGGTGGTGACTGCCTTGAGAAAGCATCTGAGAAATAGATGAAATGGTGTTTCCAGAGACTTCAGGTTTGATGCATGGTCTTATAAGAATCATGATTCAATGCTCCAACTTCTGGTTAATTTTCCAAATGGAATATTTCCATCCTAACCTCTCTAAGTAGCAAAAAGCAAAAACAGGCCTTCCCAAGACTCAAGGGGATAAAAAGTGGCCAAGAAAAGCAAGATATGGTCTCCCAGAATTCAATGGAGAATGAGTCTCTTCTAATTATTATCACAGACAAAGAATGTAATCCTCTTTTAAATCTGCATTTAATTAATTCTTGATTTCATCTGGATGTAGCATGTAGCATCTGGATGTAGCATCCAGATGAAATGTGGAATAGGAAGTATGATTTACTTCTTTATTAACATCTAAACACTGAACAATAACACCAATGCAAATCTAGGGCACTAACACATTCACATGTCAAAAAAAATGTTCAACACTTCAGGTCATGAATCCATCACATGAGTAAAACTGAAGCCTAATAATTGAGGAGAAACCCCTAATACAAAGGGCTACAAATTAACTATTATGAAAAGGAAATAAACTAATTTAAGGCCTGTTAACACAAAAAAATAAAAGTAGGGAAGTAAAAGTTTGCAAGTTGTAGTTTGGAAAAAAATGCATTATATTATGTAAATAAAATGTAAATCCTGACTTGGAGCATACCTGAAAAACAGCTACATATGCTTTCTTCTTCTCTGGTTTTCTTTCTCAGGAATGATTATCTTCAATTAAAATCTACCTCTTGAAAATCTGCCTCTATATGCATCAGAACATCAGAACACATGGACCTTTCTGGACCTCATTTTGTAGCCTCAATATTAGTTTCAGGTTCATGTCATGGAGCTCAGGTACTTCTTCTACCAAATTTTATTGATAAAGATTAAATGAGAAAATTCCCACTATGATGTGAGTAAAAGTAGTCAAAATCAGTGGGTTTTTTTTATATTGTTTTGAACTATGTATTGATCCCAGGGACAATTTACTGATTTGTCACTGAGCTACATAGATAACACACCTTTTTATTATTTTTTTTGAGGCAGGGTTTCACTAAATTGTCAAAGCTAATCTCAAGTTTTTCATTCTCCTTTATTATCTTCCTGTGTACCTGGGATTACTCGTGACCATGACCATTCCTTTCCAAACTCAGAGTTTCTAAGGAAACAAATATGTTCAGCACTTACAAAATATACCTAGAGATGAAAACAAAAAGTATCTATCTCTTTCAGAAAACCTGTATGTCATTTGGTTACTATCTCCACAGTAATAATTTACTTAGTACATAATAAATCTTATGTGAATAATTCTAGGATTTGTCAAGTGCTATAATATAAATCATTGTTTTGATCAGCTATTTTGCTCCTGTGACTAGAAGATCTGACCAGAACAATTGTACAGGAGGAAAAATTTATTTGAGGGCTCATGATTTCACAGGTTTTAGTCCATAGAAAACTGGCTCCATTCCTTGAGGTTTGAGGTAAGGCCAAACATCATGGTGGATGAGTGTGGCAGAAGCAAACATCTCACATTGCTGTCAGGAAGCAGAGAGAGAGAGTCTCCATTCTCCAGATATAAAATATGTACTCCAAGCCACTTTCCAATTCCAGTCTCCTCCAACTACACCCTACCACTTCAGTTACCACTAAATTAATCACTATTGGAAGATTTAATCACAGATTAAGACTCTCAAAATTCAATCATTTCTCCTCTGAATCTTCTTGCATTGTCTTACATGTCAGTTTTGGAGGATATCTCACATCCAAAAAATAATATTTGACCCATGGCACCCAAAACTCACAGCCATCTGACAATGCAAAATACATTTAGTTCATTTCCAAGAGTCCCCATAGTCCCAAGAGTTCCAAGAATACTCAAATTCAAATTTAAAGTCTTTGAAGCTCAAGGCAATCCCACATTGTGAGCTCCTGTAAAAGTAATTTACAAATATTCAATATATAAATGTACTTAGAAAACATTTTCATTTACAAAAATATGGGCATAGAAAGAAGAAATGGGAACAAAGAAAAACTGAAATCCATTTGGAGAAGCAGGACCTTTAGCTGCATATCTAGAATCTTGGCTACATGCCATTGTAATGTTTTCCCCAAAAGGCTTGTGTAGCTCCACCCCTGTGGTCTTGTATTTTGCAGCTTAAGTGAACTTTATGTTGGCTTGTCAGTGTTCTATTTCTGCAGGTTTCCTAAGACAATATCCCATGTTTCTGGCATTTCTTAATCTCAGAGATCTTTACTGCAGCTTTGACTATCTCCTGATATCTCCACAGTTTATCATCTCTGGAACTTCCTGCAGTGCTGCACATTGCCTGACCTCCAAGGTCTTCCTTTGAAATCTTGGAAGAAGTTTCCCTGACCCCCTATCTCCAGCATTCTGCATTCATGCAGAACCAGCAATTTGTGGTTGATTCCAAAGTCTGCTGCCATCTTGAACAGTAGCCTGAATTTCCAGGGCCCTTGCTGCAACAGCCCCTGAAGGTCTGAGTTGCTGAGAACATTGAAAAAACTCCTTAGACTCCCTTGTGCAAGAAGGGTGCCCCACTGGTCCCTTCTCAGAAAAATTTCAATTTTACTCCCTTGAGCTTGAGATGGAGGTGGTCTTTCTGGATCTTGAGATGCCTGCAAGCCACCTTTCTCATCAGTTTTAGGCATAAGTTTTAGCATTCCTTTAGTGGCAGTAATATCTTTAACAACTGCAATGTTTTTATACCTAATTTTAATCTTGCTTCTCAAATCCATGTTTTTAAAATCTTTCTGCTCTATTTTTCCTTCTATTGTTATTATCATAGTAAATTTGTCTAAAAGAATCCACAATACATTTGCCACATCCTAAATGCTATGCTCCCTACACACTTCTACCAGAATAAGAAATCTATTGATTCCAAATTCAGCCTCATAGAAAGTCTCCAGACACAGGCAAAATGCAGACAACTTCACAGCCAAAGCATAACACAAAAGACCTCTATTCCAACTACCAATAGAATCCACTTATTCTGAACCTCTTTGTTGCTGCCTGTGGCAACAATTGTGCAGGTATTTATTGGAGTTGGACTGAAAATAAACTTCTTCTTTTCCTGTGCTGCTTCCTTGCTTGTTTGCTTATTCTCTAGCCCATAGAGGAAAAGAAGCTTGCTTGATTTTAGAGGAAGTGAAGCTTTGAAAGGAAGATAGGCCTTGCTTATAGAGAAAGTTTTAGAGAAAGACAGGCTTGCTATGCTTATCAGAGATCTGTTTCTTCTTAGAGTTTGCTGCTTCTTCTTAGTGGTGCCTCCTGCATCCTGTGAACTAAGGTGCATAGTATAGGTGTGTGCTCAAGGTGCTGTTATATCTGAGGTGCTTCTTAGTGATGCATTCCACATACTGCAATCTGTGGTCTACGACCTATAGGTGTGTTCTTAGTTCTCCACTCTATGATCTGCCTTTTGCTGCTGCTTTCTGCTTACTGCTGCTTCTTCTCTCTGCTAGGTGCTGCTTTTTACCTTCTACTTATTGCCTACTTATATTCCCTCCAAGAGGCAGAGGGCAAGGCCACGCCAGCTGAGATCAGGTGAGGAGCCAACTTCCCTATCACGACAAAGGTCAAAATGAGCAGGCACAAGCGAGAGCACTCAGGAACATATGTGCACTTGTTGTGTGCGTGGACTCACTTGAATACAGTCAATTATAAAGCACCTGAGTGTGTTTGCTAACCGAATTCCTCACCACTGATGTGATCAAAACAACTTCTGGCTGACTGCCAGTCACCATCTTGGTGTAGTCTGAATGGCATAGCCCCCAAAATCTCTTGAGCCCTGTCTTCACTGATCATGGTCCTATATCAATACTGGTATTCTGAACTCCCACCAGAATTGTCCATTAAACTTCACTTACAACAATTAAAGAATGTCCAGCTTTGTCTTAAGTATTCTTATCCACTTTAACCTCAATATTTTGTGTGGATTATGTGACCTTATTGGGAAAATGACAGAAATATCCTCACCTATTTTCATCAATCTGGTATTATGTCATTTAAAATGTAAAAGTATGCTGCCTAACCCATATCACTGGGGTGAGAAGTAAATTACCCCTACTTCCTTTAGATTGGAGTGGCTCCTCCTGATTTAACCAAGTTTTAATATTTAGACTTTATGTCTCTCTTGGACTTAGGGTGAAGGTAACCCTCTGGATCTGCAGGTTTCACAACCTCATATTAAAACAAACCTAGATGATAATATTCACAGAGTCCATCTATACTGAATAAGCATACATTCATTTTGGTCTTGCTTTCTAGCATTTTCCAGAACATTTACGTTGTACTGGATATTATAGGCAATGTAGCATAGTTTAAAATACACAGAAGGGTGTGCATTGTTTATATGCCATTTCTTATAAAGAACATTTGCATCCCTGGGTTTTGATATCTATGGGAATTCTGGAACCCATCTAAGCCAGAAATTAAAAGTCAGATTTCTGGTGATTATTACCCTCTGCACAATGTTAGGAGTTCACTCGTCCCAAGTACACATTCTGGTATTGTATTATATCCAGATTCACAATGAATATTGAAGAAAGTTAGTAAAGGCAGCAGGCTTTGAACCCAGTTATGGTGCCTGGGAGAAGCAGAGTTAGGAAGGAGTAGGTGAACTTCCTGTGATTGGAGTGAGATATCCACATGCTGAAACTCAAAATTTGGGGAATTAATTAAAAATCACACTTTCTTTGGGTCTCCTCATATTCTACCCTTTATAAATACTCCACCTACCATTAAGGAACACATTACCTTCATTCCACCTGCTAGGCACAGCCTGGGGACTTCAACATTCTTCCACCACTTTCTCATTGTTGCCCATATATTTCTGCAGGACTGGAGATCCCTCACTCTGCAAAAGGGACCACTGGACTGTGATCAGTTGGAAGACATGTTCTCAGACTGCAAGAACATGTGCATAATCAGGGGTGGCTTCCACCTCCTAAACGAATTCTTTTTTTATTTTTTTATTTTTTTTATTTTTTTTATTGTAAACAAATGGGATACATGTTGTTTCTCTGTCTGTACATGGCGTAAAGGCATACCATTTGTGTAATCATAAATTTACATAGGGTAATATTTGATTCATTCTGCCATTCTTACCTCCATCTTTGGACTCAGTTTGGCCCAGGCTGGTTGCCTAGAAGTGAGATGCATGATGCACTCTGGCTGACTGAAGAAATCACCCCCTCCTGTATAGTAAGTAGTGATGATGTGTGAGCACATATGATTCAGGGTGGGTGTAGTAAATAGGGGACTCCAGGTTAGGGGTGGACACCAAGTGCCTTCTGTATATCACCCCAGCTCACCTCCCTAGAAGTTCAAAGAGGTTCAAATTTGTTTGTTTGTCATGAGAATGGATTTCCAGGGCTGGGGGCCATAATCACCAAAGAAGTGCAGCCTGCACAGCAAGCAGGGAATGCAAATTGTCTCTGGACCCTCTGCCCCTTTTCCATCTTCTTGTGCTTTCACAGTCACTTCTACCAGTCCAGAGCCACATATTACTGTGCCCTGATTTTAACTGATTTAAAGTTCACACTGCCCTGAGATCAACTGGTTTAAATATTTAGGAAAAGGATGATAGGCAGTACATTTCCTGGTAGCTAACCTGAAGAAGTTGCTGGTTGGTTATAATAAATGACTGCATTTGAACAGAGAATCCTGAGCAATATTGGGAGAGAGGCAAACACCCAGAGGACTCAGAGTACACTGAGCAATGGTGGATGAGGGGGGATTTAGGGAAGGACAAAAGAGAAGACTGAGCACTGGTGGGAGAGGGGCGCTCACCCAGAGGACTCAGATGACCCTTAACAATGATGCAGGGTTAAAATTAAGATCAGACCCAGAGAAGACTGAACAATGGTGGGATAGGGGTGCTCAAACACAGAACTCAGAATACGCTGAGAAATGTTTGAGTACGTGTGGTGAAGACAGGACCCAGAAAAGGCTGAGAAATGTTAGGCTTTCTAGGGTCACAACCATAATCCAGAGGTGGTTGAGATAAGATTGGTTATAAGAATTTATCACATGACACAGACTGAGCACTGTTGGGTGAGGGGTGCTAAACCAGTTGTCCCAGAGTATACTGAGCAGTGCTGGATGAGGGGAACTCCCCAGAGGACACAGAGTAGACAGAGTACTGGAAGGAAAGGGATACTCAAAACATTATTCAGGGAAAACTGAGCACCTGTGTTCAAGGGGCCCTCACCACAGGATTCAGAAGATCCTGAACAATGGTGTGTGATGGGACAACAAGGGCAGGACTGTGAGAAGACTGAGCACTGTCAGGTGAGTGGCACTCACCCACAGGACCCAGAGGAGTCTGAGAAGTATTGCCATGGAGAACCTGGAACAAGAAAGAAGACTGAACACTCTAAGTTGAAGGGTGCTCACCAATAGGACCCAGAAAGGATTGAGCATGGAATGGTTAGGGAACTCAGACAAAGGAAGCAGAATACTGAGACCATTTATGTGAGGGAGTTCACCCATAGAACCCAAAGGAGACATAGTAAAGACAGTTTAGGCAAATGGAACAGCTTAAACAAAGAAGGCAGAGCCATGTTAGGAGGTGCTAGCACCACAAGTTCCCAGTGGAATCAGAGCAGTAATGGGTGAGGGGCACTCACCCACAGAAATGAGAGTATCCTGAGCAATGATGGATGAGAGGAGATTAGGGCAGGACCAAAGAGAAGACTGAGCATTGGTTGGAGATGGGTGCTCACCCAGAAGATTCAGAAGATGCTAAGCAATGATAATTGAGAGGAGGGTTAGGGCAGAACCCAGAGAAGACAGAGAAAAGATAGATGAGAGGTGGTTGCTTACAGTATCCAGAGGAGATGGAGTTTTTTTGGGAGAGGAGTTCTCAACTACTCAGAGATTTGGAACCTTTTTGAGATTAGCAGTCACGCCATTGTATCAGTGATCTCAGGTATGGTGGTAATGGTTCTATTTCGAAGGTCTGAAGAACTCCTCCGTGATGATGGAAAGTTGTTCTTGGCCACATTTCACACTGTTCCTTGAATGCGTGCATTTTTCATGAGTCAGCATTTTAGGAGGTTTCCTGTCTTGTCAAACGAGAGTAGCCAGTGACCTGTCAGAGAAGATCCTGAAAATACTGAAATATATGCTTTTCATCCACTGCTCAGATGAATTTTAGAAATCCTGAACATATTACATCACTCATAAAAGCTCAGCCCCTTGAGTAATGGTGTGGAGTTTTTAGAATGAAGGCCTCAGTGCTATTCCAATTAATGGCCATATAAATTATCTTGTATTTTCTTGCTTTGGTGAGGATCCTCTCTTCACGGAGGCACCAAAGGTCTATTGAGGGTTTTGGAAAGACGTATCCTCATCTCTCCAAGTTTCCACATTCATGTTTGCCTAGATAATGCAGGTAAGGCCAGAGATGGTGTACTGACATTAGAAAAGGGGCTCACCCAGAGTTCACTATTGGAAACAGTTTGCCTAGGACTCATTGGTGAGTGAGCATTCATAGTTGAAATTTGTATACTCCTAATACCCAGAGGAAACTGAGCACTGGTGGAAATGGGATGCTCAATCCACAGGACACAGATGACACTGAGCAATGGTGTGTGAAGGGAGATTAAGGACAGGACCCAAAGAATACTGAACACTGTCAACACAGTGTTAAGACCCAGAGTAGAATGAGCAAGGAATGGTTAAAGAATGCAGAAAAAAGAAACAGAATACTGAGAACTAATAGGTGACTTGCACTCACTCACAAGGTTGAGAATAAACTGAGTAATGACAGGATAGATGAACTTACACCTATCCTTAAAAAAGAGGCTGAGAAATGTTAGGAGAGGAGTAATCACCAAGAGAACCCAGTGGAGTCTGAGCACTTGTGCGTGAGAGACACTCACCCCCAGTACTCAGAGTACCATGAGCAATGATGGGTGAGAGCAGATTTAGGGAAGGACCCAGGGAAGACAGATCAATGGAGGTAGAGGGGAGATTTAGTGTAGGATACAGAGAAGCCTGAATACAGTTAGATGAGGTGCACTTGACCTCAAGTGCCACAGGAGACTGACATCTGCTGGAAAAGTGTTACTCATCAAAATGACACACAGCCCTTGAATGCTTTTCAAGAGTAATATTCTCAGTTACTTCAGGGGTTGTGGGACAGTGGTGATTCTTCAAAGTTCTAAAGAACTCCTCCTGGATTTTGGGGAAGCTTTCCTTGGCCACATTTCACACTGAAACTTGAAGGTATGCATTGTGCTTGATCCAGAGGTCCTAGGACATTTCCTCTCTTGTCAAAAGACAGCATCCAGTGACATATCAGAAGAGATCTTTGAAATACATAAATATGTTTTCCATCCACTGCTCAGAAAGTAGTCATAAATCCTGGGCATACATCTCCCATAAGACTCAGCCACTTGAGCAAAGATGAGAAAATTATGTACAATGAGTGGTGGAACTAGGTCTTTTGTGCTCTAGAAATTGATATCCATTTAAATTATTTTTGATATTTAGGTATCTGTGAGGAGTCTCTCTGCATGGCAGTTCTAAAGGCCTATTGAGATTATTGCAAATAGGAAGCATCCTCATTTCTGCAAGGTTCTATAGTCATGTTGACCTGGAAACACAGATAAGGCCTGAGATGTTGTACTCATATTAGCAGGAAAAGGGCTGAACCAGAGTGTTCACTAAGGGAAACAGGAATCATAGGACCCTGTGCAATGGTGGACAAGGGAAAATTTAGGGCAATACACAGAAAAGACACAGCATTGGTGGGAGAGGAAATCTGTCCCAGAGTACTCTGAAGACCCTGAACAATGGTGTTTGAGAAGAGTTATACGGTAGAACCCAGAGAAGACTGAGCCAAGTCAGACTACAGGATTGAGAGGAGAAAGAGCTCTTTTGGGAGAGAGTTTGTCTCCTACAGATGTCAGAATTTGGAATCTTTTTTGAGAGTGGCCCTCTGGACAGTGTCTCAGTATTATGAGGGATGGTGGAAATGGTGCTATTTAAAAGGTCTAAAGAAGTCCTCCATGATGAAGGGAAATTGTCCTTGGTGACATTTCACACTGTCCCTTGAGGGCATGCATTGTGCCTGACCCAGAAGTCTTAGAAAGGTTTTTCTCTTCTCACGAGAGTAGCTATTGTCATATAAAAAATATCCTGAAATTACTATAAGATATGCTTCTCATCCACCACCCAGAGAGATGGCTGAAATACTCTTATGCTACATCACTCATAAGAGATAAGATAGCAGAAAAAAGGTATGGAAATGGTACACTATAGTGAAATAAGGACCTCAGGGTTGTGGGAATTGACATCAATTAAAATTATCTTTTATTTTCAGGCATTGATGAGAAACCTATCTTCATGGCAGCACCAAAGAGGTATTGAGTTTGTTGGAATGAGGGAGTATCCACATCATTTCATGTTTCCAAATTCCTGTTGTCCCAGACTCACAGAAAAGACCAGAGATGGTGTACTGATATTAGCAGGAATGGGGCTCACACAGAGAGTTCATTAAAGAAATTGGGTTGCCTAGGGCTCATTGGAGAGTAAGCACTGTTTGGTGAAGTGTGCCCACCCACATACCCAGAGGGGACGGAACACTAGTGGAAGAGTGGAACTGACCCACAGGACTCAGAAGAACCTGAGTAATACTGCAGAAGGAAGATTAAGGACAGGAATCAGAAAAGATTGAGCTCTGTTGGGAGAGGGACACTCTCTCAGGGGACACAGGAGATGCTGAACAATAGTGTGTGAGAGGAGCTTAAACACTCCTACTTAGAAGACTAAGAACACTTAGCTGATTAGTGCTCAAGCACAGGGCACAGGAGACAGATTACTGCTGGCCTGAAGACCTGGCTTACAGGACATTTCATATCCTTAACACTCACATGAATGTAGGAATCATGCTTCTCCTGTTGTTCCCTCTTCTGATGTGACCTAGGTGCTGATCTGTGGCCTTATTTTTTTTATTGTAAACAATTGGGATACACATGGCATAAAGGCATACCATTTGAGTAAACATAAATTTACAAAGGGTAATGTTGTTTGATTCATTCTGTAATTTTTTCTCTTCCCTCCACCTCTCCCACGCCTCATTTCCCTCTATACAGTCCATCCTTCCTCCATTCTTGCCCCCCTTCCTTACCCTAACTCTAACCCTAACACTAACCCCTCCCACCCCCTATTATGTGTCATCATCCACTTATTAGCAATATCATTCATCCTTTGGTTTTTTGAGATTGACTTATCTCACTTAGCATGATATTCTCCAATTTCATCCATTTGACTGCAAATGCCATAATTTTATCATTCTTTATGGCTGAGTAATATTCCATTGTATATATATACCACAGTTTCTTTATCCATTCATCAACTGAAGGACATCTAGGTTAGTTCCACAATCTGGCTATTGTGAATTGAGCAGCTATGAACATTGCTGTGGCTGTATCTCTGTAGTATGCTGATTTTAAGTCCTTTGGGTATAGGCCAAGGAGTGGGATAGCTAGGTCAAATGGTGGGTTCATTCCAAGTTTTCAAAGGAATCTCCACACTGCTTTCCAGAGTGGCTGCACTAATTTGCAGCCCCACCAGCAATGTATGAGTGTACCTTTCTCCCCACATCCTCGCTAACACCTGTTGTTGCTTCTATTCTTGATAATTGCCATTCTAATTTGGGGTGAGATGGAATCTTAGGGTGGTTTTGATTTGCATTTCTCTTATTACTAGAGATGTTGAACATTTTTCCATATGTTTGTTGATTGCTTGTAGATCTTCTTCTGTGAAATGTCTATTCAGTTCCTTAGCCCATTTGTCAATTGGATTATTTGCATTCTTGGTGTAGAGTTTTTTGAGTTCTTTATAGATTCTGGAGATAAGTGCTCTATCTGAAGTATGATTAGTAATTATTTTCTCTCACTCTGTAGGTTCTTTCTTCGCATTGCTGATAGTTTTCTTTGCTGAGAGAAAGCTTTTTAGTTTGAATCTGTCCCAGTTGTTGATTCTTGCTTTTATTTCTTGAGCTATGGGATTCCTGTTGAGGAACTCTGGTCCAAAGCCGACATGTTGAAGATCTGGACCTACTTTTTCTTCTATAAGCTGCAGGGTCTCTGGTCTGATTCTGAAGTCTTTAATCCATTTTGAGTTTAGTTTCGTGCATGGTGAGAGTTATGGGTTTAGTTTCATTCTCTTGCAAATGGATTTCCAATTCTTCCAGCACCATTTGTTGAAGAGGCTATCATTTCTCCATTGCATATTTTTGGCCCCTTTGTCTAATATGAGAAAATTGTATTTATTTGGGTTTGTGTCCATGTCCTCTATTCTGTATCATTGATCTACCTTTCTATTTTGGTAGAAATGCCATGCAGTTTTTGTTACTATTGCTTTGTAGTACAGTTGAAGATCTTGTATTGTGATACCCCCTGCTTCACTTTTTCTGCTAAGGATTGCTTTAGCTATTCTGGGTTTCTTATTCTTTCAGATGAATTGCATAATTGCTTGGTGTATTTCTGTAAGATACGTCATTGGGATTTTAATTGGAATTGCATTGAATCTGTATAGAACTTTTGGTAGTATGGCCATTTTGACAATATTAATTCTTCCTATCCAAGAACATGGAAAATCTTTCCTTCTTCTAAGGTTCTCTTTAATTTCTTTCTTTAGTGTTCTGTAGTTCTCATTGTGGAGGTCTTTCACCTCTTTTGTGAGATTGATTCCCAAGTATTTTATATTTTTTGAGGCTACTGTGAATGGGGTAGTTTTCCTAATTATTCTTTCCAAAGATTCATCACTTATGGATAAAAATGCATTAGATTTATGTGCATTGATCTTATATCCTGCTACTTTACTGAAATCGCCTATGAGTTCTAAAAGTTTTCTGGTAGAATTTCCTGGTTCCTCTAAGTATATAATCATAACATCAGCAAATAGGGATAGTTTGAATTCTTCTTTTCCTATTTGTATCCCTTTAATTTCTTTGGTCTGTCTAATTGCTCTGGCTAGAGTTTCAAGGATGATATTGAATAGAAGTGGTGAAAGAGGGCATCCCTGACTTGTTCCAGTGTTTAGGGGGAATGCTTTCAGTTTTTCACCATTTAGAATGATATTAGCCATGGGCTTAGCATAGATGGCCTTTACGATGTTAAGAAATGTTCCCACTATCCCTATTTTTTCTAGTGTTTTGAGCATGAAGGAGTGCTGTATTTTATCAAATGCTTTTTCTGCATCTATTGAAATAATCATGTGATTCTTGATTTTAAGTCTATTGATATGGTGAATTACATTTATTGATTTCCTGTTGTTCAACCAACCTTACACCCCTGGGATGAAACCCAGTTGATTATGGTGCACTATCTTTTTAATATGTTTCTGTATGTGATTTGCTAAAATTTTGTTGAGAATTTTTGCATCGATGTTCATTAAGGTTATTGGTCTGAAATTTTCTTTCCTCAATGTGTCTCTGTCTGGTTTAGGTATCAGGGTAATATTGGCTTCATAGAATGAGTTTGGGAGGGTTCCCTCCTCTTTTAGTTCTTGGAATACTTTGAAAAGTATTGGAATGAGCTCTTCTTTAAAGGTTTGTAGAACTTGGCTGAGAACCCATCTGGTCCCAGACTTTTCTTTGTTGGTAGGCTTTTGATGACTTCTTCTATTTCATTACTTGAAATTGGTCTATTTAAATTGTGTATGTCCTCCTTGTTCAGTTTAGGCAATTCATATGTCTCTAGAAACCTGTTGATGTCTTTGAAATTTTCTAGTTTGTTGGAGTATAGATTTTCAAAATAGCCTCTAATTATGTTTTATATTTTAATTGTGTGATCTGTGGCCTTGTGAGATCTTCCATGCCTCCTCTGCTCCACAGTGTCCTCTCTCCGTGGTGGTCAGGGAACAGCATCCAGCAGTGTATGGTACCCTGTCCTGCCTTTCTCCTCAAGTGCCATATAGTTTGTGATGTCATAATGACCTAGGAGGAGGCAGGCACACCTGTATTTGCTGCTAAGGTCTTAGAGAGTGTGTGGGGCCCTCAGGACATCCTGTGTCCCCAGTGTAACCTTTCCTTGCACCTAATGACCTCTGCTTCCCTCTCCCTCTCCCTCTCTCTCTCCCTCAAGAGTGGACACTAGATTCTTCTGCTTCATGAAATCTCTTGTGTGAGTCCCTGTATCCAGAGTGGTTTTCTGGGTGCTTTCAGAAACTATTTTTTCTACAGTACTTAGTTTTCTTTATATGTAATTATTATTTAATGAAGTTTGATACAGAAACATCCAAACATCCACAATTTAGAGATTTATTTTTCTCTAAATTATCAAACTAATTAATTGTAATTTTATTATATTGTTGTCAATTACATTAATATAACTAGTAGTTTATGATTTTGTTCTGTTTCTTGTGGATAACTAAAGAATGATGTACTATACATAATGGTTGACCTCAGAAAAAATGCTGATAATTAAGCAGGGTACAAAAATTAAGGCATAAGGCTATTTCTAAAAATTCTGTACCAACATGTAGAACTATGATGACAGATTTTAAAACCATGTATAAAGTAAATAACCTGTGGTTTTCAAAACTTAATTCACTGTGGCACAGTTTTAACTTTTATCCCATGCAAATGCAACATACAAATACTTAGTTGGAAGAATTAAGTAATGGTCCTGATTGAAGAGTTAAACTGTTTTGAACATCAAGAAAGTATCAAAGTCAAATGAACAAATCAGTTGCTTCAAATATCAAAGTGCTATTCTACACCTTACCAAAAAATAAACATTTCATTTGCACAAAATTTTTTCTGAATCTTTCTCCAATAGTAAGGAATTCTGTTGTCATCAGGTGATAGGAGGTAGCAAGCTATTCCTGTAGTAGATATTGCTGATGATTTTCTCACCTGAATTGACTTAACCTTAACCTATTCTAATGTACTTCAATTTAATGTGATCCTTTATGGGTCCAGAAAAATTTATCATAGACTGTAACTTGTGTAGTCACTTAGATTCCATTGAAAGATTCAGTGATGTCTAATTGAAAATATTTAATCTCAGGATTTTTGTATGAACACAAAAAGAAAAGCAGAGAAAACACTGTACATTTCTGAACACTATGGTGTGAATTAACCAAAATCAAACTTATCCACATATTTAGACCATGTGTCCTAACTCAGAAATCAGTAAATTTATGTTTAAGTTAGTAAAAGAAGGATATTATCTTTCTTATAAGCAAGGGAATCTTGGATGCATCCAGGACCAGTCTGACTGTTTTATAGTTCCTCTGACTGAAAGGTGCAAGTGATAGAGAGCAGAGACTCCAAGAGATGTGGGCGCATTAGATAACACAGAGAAAGAGGTTAGAGCCAGCAACCAGTGGCACCCACCTATAATTCAAGCCATTGAAGAGGCAGAGGCAGGGGCATCACGAGTTTAAAGGCAGCCTCCATAACTTAGTGATGCTGTAAGTAAATAGTTCTCTAATTTATCCTGGCTCAAAATAGAATATAAAAAGGACTGGGGATGTGACTCAGTGGATAAGCACCACTGGTTAAATCCCCAGGACTAGGAATAAATAGGTAGATAGATGATAGATACATAGAAAAATGAATAGATAGATAGTTAAATTGGTTTGAATCCAGAGGGGAGGGAGGAAAGTGATACAATAAAATTTTTAACATAGGCAGAAGGAGGTTTATTTCAAAAAGTGGGATGCTGTGTTCTTAACTAATCTTCAAATGGAAAAAATTAAGAACGTATTGCTTTACTTTGAAAACAAATAAATAAATTTATGTAGTGTCATCATTGATATTATAGATGCTACTAATATATAACTCAATAAAATAAAGACTATGGATGGTTTGAGTGATAAGTTGTTCACACACAAATACATATACACAATAACCTTTCATTATGTTATTTATTTTTAGGACAAAATTAATGGTGTAGTTCCAAATATGACTTCAAAAATAGGCTGCATTATATATGTACTTTATGTAAATTCATGAGACTCTGATTTGAGAATATTACCTACTTCATAATATCATAAATAATAACAATTGAAAGTTTCTATATATGAAAAACATATAACCTGCACCTAAATATTTCATTGGGAAATTCATATATGTAAAATTAAAGAACAAAGTTATTATTTTCAGTTGTTTAAATAAATCCATCTAAAATATCTGCCAGTAATAGAAATAATTGTTTTATAAATTAGTTGTGATATGAAAATAAATATCTCATATTTATTTATTTTTCTTTAAATCCCAATAGTTTAAAAATTTGTATGTTTTATGTTCATATTGGATCATAATTTCCAACATTACATTAATTAATTGTAAGCCAAATCAAAGCAATGCAGTTTTTTCTTTCTGTAATGCTGATGATCAAACCCAAGGTGTCATGTATTCTACGCAAGTACTCTACACCTGAGCTATATTGCCAGACCAAAAGCAAGCTACTCGGAGCTCATGTAAATTTTTTTTATAATGTAGAAATACCCGGACACTCATTTCAACTTAGAGAAAAATTTAAGGAAGATTATTTAAATTCAGGGGGTAGGTTAACCAGGAATTGAACCCAAAGGCACATAACTACTGACGTACATCCCAACCCTTTCTATTTTTTATTTAGAGACAGGATCTTGCTAAGTGCTTGGGACTTTGCTAAGTTGCTGATGATGTTCTTGAACTTGCCATCGTCCTGCCTCACACTCCCAAGGCTGGGATTATAGGCAGGCACTACTCTCCAAGCTTATTTAATTTTTTAAAAATTTATTTACTTTTAATTTTTATTCTTAGATATACATGACAGTGGAGTATATTTTGACATATTATACATACATGGAATGTAACTTATTTGAATCCCATGATTGGACATGATGTGGATTTTCATTGGTGGCACATTCATGTATAAACATAAGAAACTTATGTCTGATTAATTCTATGCTCTTGCCTATTCCAGTTTCTTTAATTTTAACCACATAAAATATTTGTGTCATTATGATAGAATAATAGATCTAGTTATACCCCTTCACCTATGATTTTTTTATTCTGTACTTTCTAAAATTATAGACATGTAGCTATTTAAATGTAATTCATGGAAATTAGAATGCAATTCCTCAGTTGCACTATCCCACAACTTAAGTGCTGAGTAGCTCAATTTGGTCAGTGAACACTACATTTACACATATATAGAATGTTTCTTCCATCAATAAACTACAGTTGAGGCTCCTTGTTGACTTATTTGTGCTAGAAATAATGCAAGTAGAATTATTTCAAATTATCATCCATTGTTTTCATTCATTTCAAAACAAAAAAGGTGTTTAAGGTCCTAATACTTTCTTGACCCTGAAATTCACAGAAAAGTCCCTTCTTGCATGCAGCTTATGTTTGCTGGATGAGAAAGAAATTAGCAAACACATACAAAATGTTTTACAGTAAGAAGTGCACTGAAAAACTAGATTAGATAAGGTCATAGAAGTGTCTTAGAAAGGTGTATTAGGCTGTCTGAATAATATGAAAAACTGTCTTGGATAGAGGCCTGAATAAAGGCAGGGGGTACTATCAATACCAATACCAATGCTTATGATCGCCCACCACCCACAGGCGGTGGGCAATCACAATGCGTACGCTTTTCTTGAGCACAGGAACCAAAAGGGGTTTATTCCACAAGTCTCAGACTTATATTGAGAACATCAGCCTATCAGAGAGTAGACTACCAGGAAAGTCAGCCTATCAAGGAACAGTCTCCAGGCAGATACCAGGATTGCCTCATGTACAACAGTCAACCAGAGTTACTTTCTAAAACTTGTATATGAGTGCAGTTATGTCTGGCAAGCTGCCAGGCACCATCTTAGAGATCAGGCCACGGTGTGGCTCTGGGGCCCTCAGAGCCTGCCCCTGACATCTCCCCCTTATTCTTTAAATAAAGAAAAGATGACTTGGGACCATGCCTGTCTTAGGTTGTCCATGGCAAATTACATCCTTACCCATCATTGGAATACTGACCTCCAAGCGTCAGAACCCTGTCTTAGGTTGGTATGCATTTCCACGGATCTTACCCGTCTTTGACTACTGGTCCAGCATGCTTAGCCATAATTGGGGGGATGTGCCTGTCTCAATGGCTGTCAAAGTCTGTACTATAGCCTGTTGATGACATCAGGTATCTTGGCGACCTCTGATTTGGCTGCGTATAACATAGGCTATCCCTAAGCAGATAATAATCAGAACAGCTACTGTTCCAGCCCACTGTTTTGTCAATCCCAGGGCTTTAAATAACAAAGAGAACATCTCAGATACCGATGCAACTTGAACCCTGGTGGCATTGACTCTGAGTATTTCAGTTCATAGCAGACAGGTTAAATTATCAAATGTAGATGACCAATTACCAGTAAGGTAGAGAGATTTTTAGATAACATAACCACAGAGCTAAGGTTATTATAAGCAATAGGGGTGACACACACTGCTCTTAAAGGATAAACACATCCCAGTCCCAAAAGTTCTTGCAAGATATCCACTTGTTCTCATAGTAAGTCCACTCTTTGATTTACAAGGAGTATGCCTGCTGTTAGATGTTGGTTTAGGGTCTCTTTAGTCTGTAAGGCTGCAGCTGTATTTTCGGCCAAGTGATTGTTGTTGCTGTCTGTATGGTTGTGTCAATGCTGCTGCTGCGGTTTTGGCTGCCATTGCAGAGACTGCTACCGTGGCGACCACGGCTGCTGTGATGCCAACACTGGCAATTCCGCATCTGTAACAGAGACTGGGACTGGTAGGAAGGTAGGAACACACATTAAGACTGCCAGCGGGAACCTAGAAGCATTCCAACATTGAGAGAGATAGCATCCTAAGAGACTAGAAAGAGGTTGTAAGTTAGTTCAAGGGGGGCTACGAGGATCATGGTCATCAGAAGTATGTTGGTCTGAGTTACTTGTTGGTAGCATTGGCACTGGTCGAGTTAGTCGCTCAGAAACCCAGATAGGCGATGTTTTGTCCTGTGGAAACACACAAACTGAGCTATGGCACCAGTAAAGCACCGGGTCCGGGCCGTTCCATTGTCCTTTGAGAACATCCTTCCATTTTATTGTCACTCTATCATGTTGTTTATGATTGCCATGTCTCTCAGCGGCACAGCGACCCTCATTATCCAGAGTTAAAATTTTTTTTTAAAATAAAGAGGCAAAGAGAAAGTTTATCTTTAGGGGACCTGAAGGTCTCCCCTATTCCCCCTTTTAGTTTATAAAGAGTATTTTTGAGGGTGAGATGTGCACATTCAACAATACCTTGTCCTTGTGGGTTATAAGGTATACCTGTGGTTAGAGTTCTTTCAAATTTAGTGAGAAATTTGTTCTTACCAAATTTAGTTTTTAAAGAAAAATTTAGACTCTATAACGTAGTACAGTACTCTAACAGTTGCTTAACCATAATTGTATAAACCCCTATTTTTAAGACTAATTGTTCTAAAGAATAAAACTTAACAGACACAAAGTTAAGAGTAAATTAGTGTTTCTAAGAAATCCTTGTTATTTTACCATGTCATTTTACCATATAGATTAAACTTTGGTTTATATTAGAACATTAGTATTTCACCTTAGGAAAAACCTTAAATAGCTTTAAATGTTTCACAAACATACAACCAACTTAGTTACATGCAAACTTGTTGAAACTTGCCCTTTACTTATGTAGACTTTCTTAACACTTACTTAGACCCTCATTTATTTCATCACACAAGCACTTTCTTACCCAGAAACATTTCCTTTTCCCCTTTACTAAATATATTTCCATACCCAGAACCTTTATTTTCTCTTTCCTGCTGACCCCTTTTTGTTCACATTCTGAAACAACTCTTATGAAATTTCTAAATTTTAAAAAATTACTCTATTTTAATAAGATTAAATATTTTGTTATTTATAGTACTCTACATCAACATTTTATTAGTTTGACCACCTAGAGACTCGCGAGTTATTTTTAAGACATTTTACTTCTATTAGCTTACCCAATTTAAATTGAACCTCTTTAAATCACATGAATTAAAAATATTTGGATCCATTTTTAAATTTTAATTTTAGGAGCGCTCAATTTTGATACAGACAAAACACGACATTAGACAGCACGACATACACATAACACAAAATCAAAGGCCTTGAAACTTTATAGGTGATTCTCCATTGCAATGTAACAGATGTTCAAAACTCTAGTTGAATAAAAAAAAATAGAACTGATCAAAAAGTCATGAGCTCAAAAAATATGTAGAATTCAAAAAAAAAAAAAAAAAAAGAGTCCTAGAAAAATGATACAGGAAAAATGATATGGCCGTTAATTACTTTAGTAAAGCACCATAAAATTTATTTTTGCTGGAGTTCAGGTAAGACTCTTTTTGCTCTTTTTTTGGGGGCGGGTTTGAGACTGGTCTCCTACTGAGCCTTCAGGCTTTCTGTATTTACATTTCAATGTAAGCCTTGACTGAGATTTGGATCTGAAAGGGGATGAAATGTTCCAGCAGAAACTTGATGCCTAGGGCATTTTAACCTTAATCTTGGTTAGTAATCAATTCAGGTTTGGATGCAGAAAATTGTGAAACAATTATCTCCCAATACTTGTGGGGACTGGGGCTACTATATCATACTCCTTACTAGGACTTGCCACTGATGTTTGGGCTGGTTACTCCCTACCCACCGGTGTATGTGGGACCTCATGGCAGGCGGACTAGGTGGGCTGGACCGTGGAATGGAAGTAGAAACAACTGAGTCAAGGTTGGAGGAGGAGGAGGGATTAAGAGGGGGAGAAGAAGGAGGCATTTGCAGGAAGAGCAGAGAAGTGCAAAAAGAAGAGACTTGAAGATAAGGAATCCCTTTCCATCTGCCCACTCAGTCACAGATGCTGTGTGCCAATATCTTTGGTAGCCACAATCCACCTTCCCATGGAACCATCTTTCATCCCTGCACAGGCCAATTTGTTATTGGTAGTCATTCCTTCCCAAACTAACATTTTAACATTTACCGGGAAGGCCTTACAGGGAGGGGGTTGGTTAGAGTCTGTGAGTTCTTGCCCAGTATCACAAAATGGCCACCGGGAAGATTTCCCACCACCCTGAAGGAGGAGGGTGAGGGGTTTCATTGGAGTCTGATGTGGCCCCAGAATACAAGATGGCAGCAATGATCCTTCCCAGGGCGGTAGTGGGCCCTCCCTATGTGTAGAGGCTGGCTGCCCTCGTGGTTCCTCAACCTTGGGAAGAGGAGATTGAGATGGATTGGGCTCCTCATTAAAGGTCTCCCAATGTTGTTTACTATGTGGCAAGTTTCTGGAAGGAGATGCAATGGGAGGAGCCGGCAGTTCTTTAGGCAGTGGCTCTTTGGGGAGAAACTTGGAGCCCCCTTTGGGAGGTCCTGGAGAGAAGCAGGCCTTAAGGGCAGATAGGGCAGACTCCTAATGGGGGACCCTCACCTAAACTGATTTTCCTCTTAAAGGTGTCCCAGGCTTTTTCTGCCTGTGTATCAGACCACTCAAGGCTGCTACTCTTCAGCATGAGTCTTAGAGCTGAGAGTGCAGGGTCACCATGTGTAGTGTGTGTTTGCCCCATCTTTTCTTTAGTAGATCCTGTAATAGCAAGATTTTTTGTTTTACATAGTAAATCCTCCTCTTCATCTGAACTATCCTCACACCCAGTTTCATTTTCCTTGTCTATCTCTGATCTTATTGACACCCTTTCTGATGCTTTATACCTTTCCTCTTTTATTTCCTCCAAAACCTCTTCCCCTTGTTTTATGGCCTGTCTGCATTTGGTTTGGGCTGTTTTAGTTTCAAGAGGAATTCCATTGGCCCGGAGCAAATCCTTAAAGGGACCTTCCATGCGCATTCGTGACATTTCAGTGCCCATTTTTCTCTATTAAACTAACAGAATGCAAAGCACCTTAACTAGCAAAACAAAAGCGACAGCACTTACAAGCAATCTCCGTCGCTTAACCCGCGAACTTTAACTCCGTCGCTTCCTGCGAACTTTAACTCGTCGCTTATCCAGCAAACTTTAACTTGTCACTTATCCAGCAAACATTAACTCGTCGCTTACCCTGCAAACTTTAACTCATTGCTTACCCAGTGAACTTTAACTCCGTTGCTTCCCGCGATCTTTAACTCTGTCGCTTCCCGCGAACTTTAACTTGTCGCTTCCCGTGAACTTTAACTCCGTCGCTTATCCAGCAAACTTTAACTCGTCACTTATCCAGCAAACTTTCACTCATGGCTTATCGAGCAAACTTTAACTCGTTGCTTACCCTGCAAACTTTAACTCGTCGCTTATCCAGTGAACTTTAACCTGGCCAGACTGTACCTTACTTTCCCTGTATTTACCTGATCAGTTTCTTCTTTATAACTCGAGGTCCCGGGTTTCAGCACCACTTATGATTGCCCACCGCCTGCGGTGGGCAATCACAACGCATATGCTTTTCTTGAGCACAGGAACCAAAAGGGGTTTATTCCACAAGTCTCAGACTTATATTGAGAACATCAGCCTATCAGAGAGTAGACTACCAGGAAAGTCAGCCTATCAAGGAACAGTCTCCAGGCAGATACCAGGATTGCCTCATGTACAACAGTCAACCAGAGTTACTTTCTAAAACTTGTATATGAGTGCAGTTATTTCTGGCAAGCTGCCAGACGCTATCTTAGAGATCAGGCCATGGTGTGGCTCTGGGGCCCTCAGAGCCCGCCCCTGACAAATGCTGTCAATGCTTTGAGAGCATTTTATATGGATGGAATAATACAAATGTGCTGATAAAAAACACTTCTTAGCTGTGTGTGGTGGCACATGAATGCAATACCAGCAGCTTGGGAGGCTGAGTCAGGAGCATTATAGATTCAAGATCCTAAGAAAATTAGAGAGATCTTGTCTGAAAATTTTAAAAAGGTGGGGTGACTGGAATGTTTCTAAGTGCTTATGGATATGCTTCCTTGGATTTAATTCCCATTACCAGAAAAATAAATATATAAATAAAAACTGCACACACTCCTTAGAGTGAGTCAGGGGAGAATCTCATGGTAACTAGAATCAAAGAGCAGTAACAGAATTCAGAGTGTGTCTATGTCTTGCCTTTATCTCTTCAACAGGATTTTGAAGTATATATTAAAATGTGACAGAAAGCAAAGGAGTGATTCCAGGATGGGGTGCATGGCATAATATGATTTATTATTAAAGAGAGCACTGATTGCAGCATAGTCAATAGAACAGACTGTGCATAGGCAGTAATGGAAACAGGGAAGACAACTGCCAGGGAAGGAGTTTAGATGAGAGGTGGTGGTGACTGTGATATGCATGGTAGCAATGGGAGAGAAAGTTTGGATTTCCTGAGAATGATAAATATTTCCCATATTATGTCTCTGCATTTTCTCCAGTCAGTGAACATGAACCCAGTGTTCAAAAGCTCACATTATGCTGCCATTGTTATTCTGTTGAGCTGTGAAGTACCCTATCCTAATTAATGAATAATACTGAACCCATACTAATTCTCAGAGGTGTTGGATTATTTGAAATTAATTCCAAAGACTATAATCACAGTTTAACAATCATTAACAGATTTGGGATAAAAGAATGGTCTTCATGTTATTTATCATGAAAGTATTTCTCTAGTCCTCACATGCTTTATTTGATAAGCATTTTCCTTTGTCCATTATCAAATGAGTGCTCCTTGATGTTCTTGCTCCACAAATATAATGTTACCTTGGATGCATCAATAGATGTATATTGTGCTCTTTAGTGCTCATCTAACTTTTATTTTCTCATATCACATCACATGTTGTTTGGTAAACATGAATTGAATGAGAAATAATACAAAAAGAACTAAAGGGAAGATACTATGAGATATCTTATTAACAGAGCATTAGATTAAAGAAGTAGAGTCAGATGCTCTAAGAATGTTAAAATAATACTAGCATATTGCATCTCTATTATCCTATAGAGGAGAGAGAGGAGCATAGAAGGGAAACATTCTAACTGAACTTCTCCATTGATATATTTTCTCTTCAAGAGCATGAATGTGCTATAAATATCTATACAAATATTTTAGTATTATGTATAAATAAATTGGATAGATTAATTCGTGACATGAAGACTCTAACAACCAAATTTTTATCACTTTTTGCTACAGTTGTTTTGAAAGCCTGTTCCAAGATGCATATAGCTAGTATCCTTTAAAGCAGCTCTAAGAAAAACCCTTCCTGATTTCTACTAAATTACCACTAAACCCCTATGATTATGTTATCATACAGCAGACTTTTTTTGTATTAGTATAATGGTTTTAAAAACAATAATAAATGATACCAAAATTATTTAATAACTTCAAATTTATTACTTTTTCAAGAAAATATTTGAGATAATATTATTAAGTGATTAGGAAACAGAACAAGGTTGACACACTAAAAATTTCCACTTTGTAAGTTCAATGTTCAACTGGAATGTTCAGTTTATGAAAGAACAATCATGGAGTTTAATAGATGAGCAAATACTTACCTGGCAAATAAGTATCAGATCATACCAAAGAATTCTTTTATAAACTCCTGTTTTATATTATCAAAACTAAATAGTAACATTCCCTGGGTATATTTTGTTGCTATTCTTAAATTGATAAGCCACCTAGATATTTTTATTGTTTTCTATTTATTACTGTTTTGTATTGTTTTATTTTCATAGTATTTAAAATAATGTGGGGTGTTGACTTCACTCAATTGGTTAGATTTCACAAAACATGTCTATGTATTTGTTAGTTCATCCCTAGTAATAAGGGAAATGCAAATCAAAACTACCCTAAGATTTCATCTCACCCCAATTAGAATGGCGATTATCAAGAATACAAGCAACAATAGGTGTTGGCGAGGATGTGGTGAAAAAGGAACACTCATACATTGCTGGTGGGGTTGCAAATTAGTGCAGCCACTCTGGAAAGCAGTGTAGGGATTCCTCAGAAAGTTTGGAATGGAAACACCATTTGACCCAGCTATCCCACTCCTTGGCCTATACCCAAAGGACTTAAAATCAGCATACTACAGAGATACAGCCACATCAATGTTCATTGCTGCTCAATTCACCATAGCCAGATTGTGGAACCAACATAGATGCCCTTCAGTTGATGAATGGATAAAGAAACTGTGGCATATTTATACAATGGAATATTACTCCACAATGAAGAATGATAAAATTATGGCATTTGTAGGCAAATTGTCGAAATTGGAGAATATCATGGTAAGTGAGATAAGCCAATCTCAAAAAACTAAAGGTCGAATGATCTCACTGATAAGTGGATGAGGACATATAATGGAGGGTGGGAAGGGCTAGCATTAGGTTTAGGGTTAGGTTTAGAGTTAGGCTAAGGACAGCGGCAAGAACGAAGGAAAGAAGGACTGTGTAGAGGGAAAAGAGGGGTGGGAGGGGTGGGGGGAAGGGAAAAAAATAAACATCATTGCCCTATGTAAACATATGATTACACAAATGGTATGCCTTGGCTCTATGTACAAATAGAGAAACAACATGTATCCCATTTGTATACAATTAAAAAAAATAAATATATAAAAAAAGAATAAAGCATAACACTTATGAGTCAATCACTCATTTTTAAGTATTTATAATCTATATAATTTTTATTTCATTATTATGTATCAGACAAATAGCACAACAAACAATAAGTATTTATCAAATGTCTTTCTAATATTATTTCTGTGTTTCTCAAACTATTACCACATTTGAAATAACTTCTATTTTTTATCCCCATCCCCTTACTTTATGTGCATTTCCTGAATGCATTCTTGTAAAGACAATTTTCTATTTCAGACTGGCTTTAGAGAAAGAGGGAAAGATAAGTGCACTACTTTCTTGTACTTCTCCACTGCTTTCAACACAAAACCAGTGCCTTTGTATCTACAAATTCTATTCCTCCTAATCGTGTAAATGGGGCATAAACTTTTTTATACAATGCCCATTATGTTGTTACTCCAGTAATCCAGAACACAAACCAACACTTAAAAACATCAACCCTCTTTATTTATTCTGTAAAAATTTAATCTCCAAAATTCCCCTTTTGTCTCAAAATCAAATGACGACACTTCAACTCTTCTTATTTGCGACATTTATTTTCTCCATTGAATGCAAACTGATTGTGCCTTTGTCAGAGAAACTTATATATTCTCTTTCTACTAGTTCTATTCATATGGACATGTTGTCATACACTACTCCCAGGTCTACTGATGTTTACTTTTCCAAGAAAAATATGTTTTCACTTTTAAATAATATTGAAATTACTTTCATGTAATTTAACCTCCTGTGAGTTACATTTCATTACAACATTTCTGCACATGCTGAATGTACTTCCCATGTCAAAATATCTCAATGGTTTTACAAATATTGTCAGTATTATAAGTAAAGCAATATTTTTATAAAGACAAGATACTCCTACATGTGAGATGAACTAAGCATTTTACATGAAACAGTTTTGTTCATTCTTCTCCCAGATTTTATGTACCTACTCCTTTCTTTATATTTTATAAGAGGAAATTGAGGCTGAAAATTTTAATTACTCAGGTTCACAGAGCTAACAAATGGCTATATGTGTTCTAATTTTTCCAGTGTTTTTCATCTAACCTGCACATTGTTTTTGTTTTAGTCAAGCATTTTATTTGCACTTAAAGGTATATTTATTTTTGATACTCTACATATACAAGGAAAACTGCTCAAACAATTTGAAAGTGAAGAAACTTATGGTATCATATCAGTATGTTACACATCAGAGAAAAGATGTGAAAAATATTATTTAAACAATTAATTATATCATCAGAAATGAATAGTAAGCAGAATAAATGCAGGGCAATTTGTAAATTCAAAACTACATTGATCAGAAATGTAATCAGACAATTATGAGAGCACAGAACTGTGTCAAAGGACCACCAACTATCATGTCAGGTGGATAATAAGCGTCAACTGAACCTAACATGCAAAATGCAGTAGAAAAGGCCCTGAATGTGAATTAAAGAATGCCTATACATAGGTTACTTTTCTGATGAAATCTATTTTATTTGCAAGACACTAAATCTACAAGAGAATGATTGTTAAATCAATGCAGTGCTTGGTAATGTGCCAGAAAATAATATGGTAAAAATCATGCATGTATCACTATTGAAAGGTACTCAATTCATGTGAACACATTCTAATATAAAATTCTAAAAGTACCATCAAAACAATCAGAGATGCCTTAAAATTAATTTTTGGATAGAAAACCAGAAACCGTATGTTGACAAACTAGACAAAAATGTAATATTCCCCCTATATGCTTGAATTTCTCAATTACTGAGTTACATAAGATTAATTCAATATATATGAAAATATTAGAACTGTATTCATTTCATTTGCTTAAATTTTTGGTCATAGGGAGGTGGATTGATTTCTAAGAAGGCAGTGGGATTAAGAAGTAAAGGCATATTATATTGGATAATACTTGTTAAATTCAAGACAATAATTATTCTAAATTATATAAAATCTCTTATTGGGAAAATTAAAGAGAATATCTGCATACATTAAACTAATGAAGTGACTACTCTATGTAACTACAAGCAAGGAACTAAGGCATAATTGAGAAATACAATTATTTTTTGTGTAATGATGTAAAGGTATGAGCTAATTCTTGCACTGAATAACTTGAGAGCCATTTAAACCCTAATCAAAAAGAAAAAGGAAAAATGAAAGAGAAAATGTGAGGAGAAAAATGATGAGGATATGTGCAAATGCATAAGAACCAAAGAAAAGAACCATTGGGTAAAATAAAACAGAAACAAGTATGAATGGGTCAATAATATACTTCTAAAACATCAGCTACATTGAAGAGTGCAAAGTTGTAAAATAAATGTATTTCCTTAGTGAAATGCAAAATATAATGAAAGTATTTAGTATGGGTTTTAAGTTAATGAATTTTAAAAATTCTAGAAAAGACTCCAAGTTTGCCAATACTTGTGACAAAATCATATCACATTTCTTTTCCTTTTTAGTATACAACAAGGAACACATTTAAATATCCAAGGAAAAGTTTTTCAGTAGAATTTATTTAGGTGTAGATCTTGAGGATCAGAATTGATCAATTTTGGATCAGTTATCTATGCAAACTGGTAGATTTTCTCATTTTACTCCAGTTAAAAAATTAATCAAAGAGATCTTGACCCCTACTTCAGAGGATTAATAAAGTTTTTACTCTTGTTAGTCTTGTACATGCTAACATTCTGCACAGTGTCTATAAACAGAAATTCACTCAATAAGGGTGATTTTCTGAAAATTAACAGCTAACTTTTTTGGTTTGCAATGTAAACACAGTGTTTTTTTTAAAGTAATTGGCATAGTTATTGGAAAGAGTAAATTTTATAAGCAAGAAATAAACTTATGATGTGAGTGTTCTTATAGGGGACTTTGAAGATGACATAAAAAAGAGAAATTTAGAGCAAAAATTTGTTTTGCAATCATATATTGCCATTAGTGAATGTG
Organism: Sciurus carolinensis; assembly: GCF_902686445.1. Lineage (NCBI taxonomy): Eukaryota > Metazoa > Chordata > Mammalia > Rodentia > Sciuridae > Sciurus > Sciurus carolinensis. Next base: position 129,555 of record NW_025920105.1, on the reverse strand, counting down.
GGAAATAGCTGGGTCAGGCTAATTAGACAAAGAACAATATAACATATTTAGCCAAGAATATAAATGGTATTTTGATGTTCTTTTAGAAAATAACTTTCCAGTTTATTCCTTCTATCATTCTTAAGGATGATGTTTTCTATACTTTCTTGGCTTCACAAGGCATTGTATTTAAAAGATTTACTTATGTGTAATAATGTTTTATGATACTGAGTTTTCAGACCACATGCAGCATTTCCTACAGAGTAGCTGTAATAATAGTAAAAATAATAATAAAAGCAACCTACTTACTATCTTCTAACAATTACCTTGGCTAATTCTATTAAGTCTCACTTCCTCAGTAGGAAAGAAAATATTTCAAAGAGGATTAATAACTAACTTTTGCATGTGTATCTACTTACTGATTCCCACTGAAACCCCAACTAAATTGTAAATCCTATAACAGGAGGGGCTTAAAAGCTATTTCTTTGGTTTTTATAATAGTTTTGAGTCCCTATTTATGATTTCTGAGAAGAAATAAATGAAGGAAAGAATGACTAATAATTTGAAATATTTTATAAAATTAATGATCTTATGCAACTCTCTTGTGGCTATTTATTATATCAATTATTTTTAAAATTTTCATGTGTATAGAATTAAAATGTGTAATACGTATGTTTTATATTTACCTTCTTCTTGTCATTTTCTATATGTAGATTTATCTAAATTTATCACAAGTTATTTTTTTAAACCAGGAAGTGAACCCAGGGACAATTAAACCCAGATCTTCTTTTATATTTTATTTTGAAACAGGTTCTTGCTGAGTTGCTTAGGGCCTTGCTAAATTGCTGAATCTTGGTTTGGACTTGTGATCTTCCTGCCTGTCACCTAAGCCACCAGGGTTACGTGTGTGTGCACCATATTCCACTAATTTTTTAAAGCCTGAAATTTTGATGAATGAATAAAGAATATGTTGTATATGATGTACACATGGAATAGTATTTGTCCATTAAAAAGAATTTGCAACGTAGTAGAAAACTATTAACTTTCTTATAAAAATTAACTGGTTGGAGGCAGAGGCAGGATCCAAAATTCAAAGCAGCCTCAGCAACTTAGCAATGTCCTAAGCAATTTAGTGAGATCCTTTTTCAAAATAAAAAATAAGGAGATGGGTATTTGGCTCATTTGTTAAGCAGCACTAAGTTTAATTCATGGTATGAAAAAAAATTTAACTTACTCTGTGTAAAAGTAGTTTTACTCCTACATATAGAGCATAGAAAAATTAATTAAAATACACCAAAAGAGAAAATACTTGACAAAACTGTAAGTGTGCCAGCAGCCAGACACTCAAAATAATACAAATGTCTATTAATTGGAGATTGAGTAAGAAGTCATAGTATGTTCATATGGTAGACTTTTTTCAGCAATATGAAGGAGTGAATTATTGATAGATGCAAAGTATGGATGGATTTCAAAAACTTAAAATTTAGTGAAATAATTCAGCATGAATCCCTCCTTCTGGGTGCACCTTTCTTTAGGATACAGAGTTCCCTCATGCCTGTACCCTTCTTGCCATCTTCTGCCTCACCAAGGCAAGTTGCCTCTTCCCAAAGCCATCTCTGCCACACCCTTATTCCTCTATCATCCAGGGTCTGGCTCAGTATCCCACCAAAACTTCTCTCCTAAGTTCTGTGAGGACACCTTTATCATGAAATATAGAGGTCATGTTTTAAGTTTTTACTTTTTGACATTTTGTTGTTGAAGAGAGCTTTGAAGTTCTTTCTTTGCTTTGTTCTGCTCTATCTTCAACACCCACATGTCTAATGATCCCTTCTGTGTGTGGATGTCCAAAAGACACATAAAGTTTAATGGATTCAAAATTGAAGTAGTGTCTTCTGCACACCATCCTTTTATTTTATTCTCTCCACCTGTGATATTTCTGTAAAGAAATGAAATTCCTTCTTCTAAGTTGGAAAATTGGATGCACCCTCCACAATGTCCTTTCTTAGTTATGGGTCTTATGTTAGCCAGATATCCATTCCTCTGACAAATTACCTAGAGAATCAACTAAAAAGAGGGAAGATTTAATTTGACTTATGATTTGGCCCCATTGCTCTTGGCTTCTAAGAGGCAGAACATCATGGTGGGGAGTATGTAGTGATGTGAATCTGATCACTCCATAATTGAAAGGAAAGTGAGGGAGAGGGGAGAGACCAAGATGTGGAGGGGGGTCAGGTTAAATCTGGAGTCCTCAGGGACAGACCTCCAAGGACCTACTGCCTTATGGTCCCATATCTTACAGTTTCCAGTTCTCCCAAAATTTTATTCTGCTATGAATAATCCATCAGTGGATTAATCCATTGGTGAAATTACAGCCCTCATAATCCAACCATTTCCTGAAAACTCTGCCTTTGAACATTGTTGTACCAGGGAGCTTTGAGAGGTTTTGTGGGACATTGATGATTCAAATCACACACATCCTATCTCCTAAATAGCTCCTTAAGCTGCTGATTCTCTTCTATCCAAGCTGCCACTGTAATTTCTTAATTAAACTGCAGTAATCATCTCCTAGTAGCCCTTCTAAGTTTCCACTCATACCTAGCCACAACCCAGTGCATTGTCTGAATGATGCTTCTAAAGATGTTTTGTATTGGGTAATCCCCTACTTAAAAGCCTTCATGATACTCTGTTTTATATGTTAAAATTCAAACTCTGCTTTGCATATGGCATTCCCTTCACCAGAAACACCCTTTTTCCTGGCTGTTGATTCACTCTTATTTACTCTACAGGTCTCACTTTAGACATTAATTTCCTAGAACATCATTCTAAAAACAATTTAAGCTATATTACAGTGCTATACATCCTCCTTTTTAGGAAAAAATAAATAAATTCCATTTTCCTACAGTGTCCTGAAAGGAAACAAGGTCTTCTATTAAAAAAAAATCCATAGCAATTAGTGGTTTTCTTTTTCTTTTTCTGAATTTTTAAATTCCAACAAAGCATTACTTTGCAAAAAGTTCTTTAGTCCAAATTCAGTGTCTCTGTTTTGATCTCTTTGTAAAAGAACTCTTTGTTCATCCATTCTTTTTGCATGAGGCCATAAAATAAGGCTAAAAATACCTTCATCTTGTACCATTGGACCCTTTGTGGCAGCAGATGGTGTAGCACATCTTTGATCATCTAATCTGGACCCTTGACATTTTACAAGGATATCAAAGAAGTCTTCATCAGGCTCTTTATTGGCATTAGTTATTAGTCAGTCAAGTACTGACTGACTATTGTTTTTTGTCATATGAAGTCCTGGCAAATTGCTTAAACTGGCCTTCTGATCATCCAGACAGCAGCTCTGTGAACTGGCAAGAAGATCTAAAAACTCATCGGTGTTGGGGGACACCACAGAAACAGATAGTGTTTTCAGCATACCCTTAGTGGGAGTAGAAGAAGCTGCATGGCAGCTCTTTTCTTGTAAACAGCACCTCTGGTCATCCATCTTTTTGTTCTGAAATTGATTTAAGAGGTCAAAGAATCCTTCATCTCTAACAGTATCTGCACTGATTTTCCTCTGATAATTCTGATTTCAGTGGTCAATGGAATTACTGGCATCTTGGAGAACTTTAGCAGAGGAATTGGTTTTGTACTTTTTCCCTTTCAGTGTGTTGACAAAGAGTAGCTTTGCAGAAGGTTTGGCAATAAGAGGTTTTTGTTTAGCAAGGATTTCACTGTTCCAGTTCGGTACCTTTTCTGGTGTTAACTTCATGAGTTCCATATTTTCCATACTGTGTCAGGCGTCCTAACTTGGGGCATGCACCATATAAACTGTTAACAATCTCAATATTTTCAGACATTATGGAATTATTTGTGCTATAGCTTAGACCAAGAACCATTTGAAGGTCTGAGAGATTAAGTCATGCTGTTAGTTGACCACTTTTATCTCTAACCTCTCTTGAAATTTCCAAGTGCTTTTCAGCAAAATGCATTGCTTGATCATGATTTCCAAGAGCTGTGTATGCATTTCCTAAGCTCCAACGTACTCTTCCTTCACCAATTCTATCTTTTAGCTCTTGAGCAATTGTTTAGTGCTTCAGATGATAGTCAATGCACTTCTCATAGTCCTGAAGTAAAGTATATGTGTTTTCAAGGCTATAACAGGACTGTGCTTCTACAGTTCTGTCTTTAAGCTGTCAAGTCAATAGTAGTGTCTTCTTGTAGTATTCAGAAGCATTTTCAAATTCACCAAGAAAAATATATGCATTTCCAAGGTTGCTATATGCTCTTCTTTCAGCTGCTCTATCTCCAAATTCTTTTGCAATAAGGAGGTGCTGTTCATCAGATATAACTGCATCCCTGAAGTTACCAAGGAGATAATGTGTATTTCCAAGATTTCCAAAGGCTCATCCTTGGGCTGCTCAGTCACCCAAAGCAGTTACTAATGATAGGTTTTCCCTATAAAAATCCACAGCTGCCTGCAGAGCACTTCTCACTTCTTCTGGAAATTCTTCTACATCCTGGGCACCAGGGCAACCAAAACTCTTCCCTTTGGCATGATACACATTTCCAAGATTGTAAAGTGCTCTTGCCTCTCCCACCTTGTCATTAAGCTCTCTGGAAATATCCAGATGTCGCTGACAACAAACTATAGCTTCATCAAAATTCCCAAGATCTTTTAAGGTGTTTCCCAGATTGCCACTAGTTTGGCTTCTCCCAGCTGGTCTCCAATAGTCCTTGCAAGAGTTAAATCATGATGGTGGTATTCCAATGCTTTGGCATAATCATGCAAATAGAAATAAGAATTATCCAGCTGGCTGTAAATAGCACTAAGTGTTTTTAGATCTTCAGTTCCAACCTGAGCTGCAGCTTCAAAAAATGACACACCAGCATGGCAGTGTCCTGCTTTACACAGACGTTCCCCTTCCAAGGCCAGCTCTAGGCAACAAGCTTCCATTCTGTAATGAACATGAAAAGAATGGTCTTCCCTCATGCTTATCAAATTTTCCTCCATCGAGTCATATTACAAGCTCCAGTGGGCTGGTGGGTCCCTAGTGTGTGGCGGACACCATGGAGTTGTGGCAGTGGCCTCAGGCGGTAGGAGGGGGCTCAGGGCCCCTGCCTCAGGCAGGTCCGGGCATCTCCAATGGTGAGCCAGGCAGGGGCACAGCAGGAGACTGGTGCGTGCCCCTTGTGCCCAACAGCTCATTTTTAAAAGAGCAGTGTATCAGTGTTCATCAACTAACAGCCCTCTACCTCAAGGTCTTCTAGAATATATTCCTCCTATTTTTGATACTGAGGATTGAATTGATAGGTAATCAACCTCTGAGCTACATCTCCAGCCCCTTTTACTGTAATTCTGAGATAGTATCTAAGTTGGTTTCAAAGGGACTCATTTAGTTGCTGAGGCTGATCTTGAACTTGCTGCCCTCCATTATCAGTCCTTCAAGTCTCTGGGATTATAGGCAGGCACCACTGCACCTGGCATATGGCCCAGAATTTTTAAAGGTAAATGTACAAGTTTAGAATGTTCACTTTTTTTAATTTTTACAAACTGCATTTTGATTCATTGTACACAAGTGGGGTACAACTTTTCATTTCTATGGTAGTATACAATGTAGATTCACACAATTTATGTAATCATATATGTACACAGGGTAATGATGTCTGTTTCAGTTCACTCTCTCTCTTTCACCCACCCACTACCATCCCATTTCCCTCTACACAATCTAAAGTTTCTCCATTCTCCTCTTACCCTCCAAAACCTGTTATGTATCATCATCCACTTATCAGAGAAAATATTCAGGCTTTATTTGAGGGGGATTGGTTTATTTTACTTAGCATATTATTCTCCAATTCCATCCTTTTAACTGCAAATGCCATAATTTTATTCTCCCTTATAACTAAGTAATATTCCAATATACCACAGTTTGTTAATTCATTAATTTATTGAAGGACATCTAGGTTGGTTCCACAACCTAACTATTGTGAATACAGCAGCTATAAACATTGCTCTGGCTGTGCCACTGTAGTATGCTGATCTTAATTCTTTTTGGCATAAACTGAGGAGTGGAATAGCTGGGTCAAAAGGTGAACCCATTCCAAGTTTTTTGAGGAATCTCCATAGTGCTTTCCAGAGTGACTGCACCAATTTGCAACTCCACCAGCAATGCATGTGTGCCTTTTTCCCCACATCCATGCCAACACACACTGCTTGCGTTCTTGACAACAGCCATTCTAATTGGAGTGAGATAAAATCTTTGCATTTCTCTAATAACTAGAGATGAAGAACACTTTTTCATATATTTGTTAATCACCAATTTATTTTCTTCTGTGAAGTGTCTGTCCAGTTACTTAGCCCAATTATTGATTGAGTTCTTTGTGTTTTTGTTGTAAAATTTTTTAAGTTCTTCATAAATTTTGGAGATTAGTGCTCTATCTGAAGTGCCTGTGGAAAAGATTTTCTCCCATTCCATAGGGTCTCTTTTCACATTCTTGATTTTGCTGAGAAAGATCTTTATAGTTTGAATCCATCCCATTTATTGATTCTTGCTTTTATTTCTTGATCTCTGGGAGTCTTGTAGGAAGTCTGGTCCTAAACCAACATGATGGAGATTTGGGTCTACTTTTTCTTCTATTTGGTGCAGGATCCTGAGGGCTGGTCACTGTTGGGTCAGGAGTCCCGAAGGTCAGAATATTCACTTTTTTAAAAAACAGAATTGAATATATAGAATGAGTAAAATCACAATAAGTACAAATTTTTAAAAGCTACAGAATGCCCTACATATCACCAAAATCATTAAAATGCAGTTTGCATAAGTGCCAGAAAGACCCCATAATACTTTTTTCTTATAATCTTGAAATATATATTGAGTGCTCAATTCTTAGTAGGTATTGCTTATTTTTTGCCCCTAGGTTTTTATATAATCTTGCTAGATTGAATAAATCCATGTGGATGGCAACAGAAAATAAAAATAGCCTCTTCCCATGTGCAGTCAAATTCATATATCTTCAGGATACCAGGGTCTTGGAAAGGGCACTACTGGGCACTGTTAGCCAATGTTCCTTAGGGGCCCTCAATATGTTCTCAAAGAACAGGACTCCTTTGTGCTGCATTTAACCCTTGTCTCCTTTCTATCAAAGTGAGAGAAGGGGGCAAAGGTGAGACTAGGGTCAGATTGTAGTTCCTAATCCATCTGCTCCACTTGGCTGCTGTCATCAGGCCTCAGTTTCCCCACTTTTCCTTTCCTGCTTAGACTTGTGCAGGGTGGTATGTGAAGGTTAATTGGAGTACAGTTATAAGGGTTAATGGGAGAGTTAATAAAGAGGCAAGCACACAGGATGGTGAACAGCAAGAAGTAGCTCTCATGGGAAAGTCAGTCCAGTTTATTAATCTATTTCAGGGTCACATCATGTTACACCAGGTTACATACTTTGTTCATGTCCAGATCACATGACTTGCTTGCTTCTCAGAGTCCACTAGGACCAAAAGATATTATAATAAGATAATATCTCCAGGCCTCAAGGACCGAGGAGTTGCAGAGTATTTCTAAGTCATTCAAACAGAGCACCTATTGTGTCCTGAGGTGTTTGCTCAACTGAAAGGACTTTTGCTCCTCTTTACATTGACTGATCTGAAATCCATACAACTCCCCTTTTTTGTTTTGTATGGCCTTTACAATAGACATGACTAGTCTTCTGTTCAAGGAAGGTGGAGGGAGAAAGCAAGGCAAACATTGGCAAAACCAAGCAGAGTATAATAAGGCAAAAATCAATAAACATTCTCCAATGAAAAACTCTTTGATCTATGTAAAATTTTGTAGCCATAAGTTTAAGCAATCTAATAAATCCCCTTTTCCATCATCTTGTTGCACTGTTTTTACAATGTCCTTAACATGATCCAATGCCCTTTAAATGAGGTTACTATTATTAGTTAAATGGAAACAACACATATTATTAAATTCTGGCAACCCTTATGATGTAACATCAGGAAATAATCAATAGCTGCCATATTATCAAGAATAGATTGATGATACAAATTTCAAAAGAATTAAAAATTTTTGCTAAGTACTGGGGCACCACCAACAAGGAAAATAACACAATAATAGTCAGCATAGTTGTGGAATTCTGGGTAAGTTTGGCGAGCAGAACTGTAACCAAATTTCCCAGGGTACATTCTAAATCCATCTGGGCTAGCAAATGTTGAGCAGATGTTGTTAAAATTTTTATATCTCCCCAAGTCACTAGATGATTAGAAAACTGAGGGTTTCATGGATCTCTTGTTCCTATTGGATATTTCTTCTTTGAATTAGGGTTCTCTTCATCCAGGGTCAAATAGAATTTGGGAATCAGATTGAGAAGTCCTTGATGCCAACTCATCATGATGATGAATCTCACACATCTGGCAGGAATCCAGACAGGACCTGTAGGAGTAATAACAGCAGCATATCCCCTTCACCATGTAATTATAGGTGCAGTGTCCTTTAATTGAATATGGTGGAAATTGGTATTTTACCTAAATCATTGGTAGGGGTTCCTTAGGGGAAAGACAGAGGACCAATGATGTGTATTATCTTCATTCTGTACATTAAGAGCTTTTCTTGTGAGCAAGGCAATATTGAGAGCATTATTAACATGAGCAAGACTATGTTCCCTTTTTTGTTTTCTTTTAAAAGGTACATATTAAGTGTGTGATGTGCATGCTCAACTAAAGCCTACCCCGTAGGATTGTGAGAAATTCCATGGATTAGAATTTTATTCCATTGATTACAAAACTTAGCAAAGGAACTAGAAGTACAAGTAGGGGCATTCTCAGTTTTAAATGATGTGGTTTGCCCATCGGGGCAGTGCAAAGGAGTATATGAGAGATACAGGCTGAGACCTTCTCTGAACAATGTGCACTGGCTCATATAACACCTGGGGATGTATCTGTGGTAACATGTAAAAAGAAATAGGTGTGAAAAGGAGGACATGAGTTATATTTATCTGTCAAAGGGCATTATAATATAAACCTTGAGGGTTTACCATTTCCCAAGTGGGGAAACAAAAGGGTTTAAAATGAGAACAATTATTAACAGTGATATGGGCCTGTTAAGAGGAAATAGAAAATTATTTCATTAAAAAATGAACATTTTGATGAAAAAAGTGTGATGCCATGGCATCTGAAAAGAGAGAATAAAGTGATTTTATAGCAGCATCAGCATAAGCTTTTTCTTCAGTGAGTTGTCCAGAAATCTTAGTGTGGCTATATATGAGGAAGAAATATTGGAGCTGTATAATACTGTAAAAGAGATTGAAGAGTAATAAGCAGGGATAACAAATTAGAGTCCAAATGAGGTGACCAAATTGCAGAGGAAATATGAGGTTATCAGTTTGGCTATATACTGAGAATCTGTAATGATGTTTAATGTTGTGGGAAACATATGAAGAGCCAAAATAATTGCAGCTAATTTTGCTCACGGAGGAGAAGCTTGGGGCAACATGTAATAATCAGTCCATTTTTTTATCAGTGAATATAGATAATAATCTTGTTGTGTTCCTCCATCAGTATAGACAGTAATACCACTGTAAAATGTAATGGAGGTGATTATAGAAGGAGCATGAGAGACTTGACACAAGGAAAGGCATTCATCCTAAGGTGAATGGAAAGAAATAGAAGTTACAAATTTAGTTAAAACAGCTTGAGAATATGAAGAAAATTGTAAAACTGTAAATGTTAAGTCTTTCTATAAGTAACATAACAAACATGAATATCTGTTCCTATAAGAGATAAAATATGATGACAACTATCTGAGATCAATTGAACATATATATCAGAATAAGGGAGTACATTTTGAGGAGAATATGACCACTGTATTACATACAAGATTTGATGATGCAGTAAAGGCATAAGGCTTTCCTGTAAAGATTATTAGAGATAAAAGAACATTGAGTGTTGGGATCTATCTATAAGGACTGTAAATAACTTCACATTAACATGCTGAAGAGCTGCAGTGAGTGAAGGAGTTAACTGAAAAAAATGGTGGGATTATGTTGTTTTCTCAACAGCTGAAAAAAAGGTGATAACATATCAGTAGCTAAAGAAATATAAGGTGGATCCCAATTAAAATGTCTTAATAGTTGCTGTAAATGAACTAAGAAGAATTTGGAAGAAAGAGATTTGAAACACAAAGAATGGAAAAAAATGGAGTATTTTATGTCCTAATTAGTTAATAGGGAGTTGTCATTGATTTTTTTCTGTGGACACGTAGAGGTCAGATTGTAATAGAATGTGTTGTAATTTAGTTAAAGTGTGTTCTATAAGTATTGGCCCAGCAATCAATATATCATTCATGTAATCATAAACAAGAATATGTGGGAATAATTTTCAGAAACACTGAAGAGCATTATTCACAAAAATGTTGATATAATGTGGGTATACTGAACATACCTTGAGGAATAACTTACCACTAATATTTATCAGCAGGCTTATGATGATTGAAAACAGGAACTGTGAAGGCAAATTTTTCTTGATCATCAGGAAAGAGAGGAATAGTAACAAAAAAAGTCTTTTAAGTCTACTACATATAAAGAAAAATCTTGAGGAATTAAATTAGGATTAGGCAATCAATTCACATTGAAGTAGACCCATATGTTGTATATATTTGTTAATTTCTCTTAAATCTTATAATAATCTCCATTTCTTTGATTTCTTGTTTATGATAAAAATGGGTGTATTCCATGGACTGGTAGAAGGTTCACTATGTCCCAATTTTAACTGATCTTGAATGAGAGCCTCTGCAGCTGCCACCTTCTCCTTAGACAATGGTCATTGTTCTACCCACACAGGAGTGGTAACCTTTCACTTTAATGGCAAGGTTGTCATTTTCACAGAGACCCCTATAAAAAAGGTAACCCCATAGGCATTTGTAACATGTACAAGATATTTTTGCCCCTTATAGGAAAGTTAATAGCCATAATGTACGGTTGAATGTGTGTAATAGCTTGAGGGTTGGAAGGGGTGAAGCATTGCTACCATAGATAACTTTTAGTCACCTGTTTATTATTTACCCCAATGCCCCAAACTGGAATGGCCCTCTGAAAGAGCCATGCACAAGGCCACCTTGAGACAGGGATAACTGCTACATCAGGACTGGTGTCTCATAACCCTGTGATTCACTGCTCATTTTCAAAAAGGGTTATTTTTCATCTATTTTCAGTAATAGGTAAACATGCTCCTATAATACTATATCCAAATCCCATATTTCCTCTTTCATTTAGGGATTGTTGGGCAGTAATATAAGGACTGACAGTAAATTGAGCTATGGAGGATCCCTTGAGAAGAATTAAAGGCCTATGAGACCAAACTTGAATGTATATTACACCAGTGTAATCAGAATCAATCACTTCAGGAATTATAAATTTAGCACTGTGAGATTAACACCATGAGTGTAAATTTAGCACTTCTTTAGCACTGTGAGAGTGTGGCAAAATTAAGTCAATGTTACCTTTAGGTAGAGGTCCTTGAGTTTGGGTAAGAATTTTATTAACTTCCCCATAGAGACATATTTGAGCATCCTCAGTAGTAAATAAATCTAACACTGTGATCCCACTAGTAGCATGAAAGGATTTGTGGAAGGAGCTTCTGTTTGAACTGGAAACATCTGTGAAGGAGACATCTGCATCTGCAGATGAGAAGGGTTCCTCCTCCTTTGGCCTTGGGTCAGAGGTGACTCATAATTAGGTTTCCTGATATGCCTGTTTTAGATCTGCATTGATAAGCTAAATGAAATACTTTATGACAGATTGGACATTTCTGATTGGACTGTTATTGCAGCCTCCCCTTTTTTTATCTTACAGACCTTTTGAATATGATCAGGTCTTTTACAATTGTAACAAAGTTTATCAAAGCCATGTCCACTCCTGGGAACTTGGGCGGGTGCAACCAAACTCTCTGGTCTGGTGAGGGGTGAAGGGGGATTGGAAAATAAAGATTTGCAGACAGACCTTGAAGATTAAACTGGGATCAGGTGGAACTCTGCTCTCTAATGGGGATGCAGCTCTAAAGAGTCATGCCAGCAATGTTTACTTATATATATCTCATTATCAGGTTAAAGACTATGCAGTTCTTTATATTCAGGAAAGTTACAGAAATTAGGACATCCTGTGTAGTTTTTCTGTAGTTGAAATTCATAGTTGGAAAGTGCAATGATAGAAGCTTTGTGTTGATCTCAAAAAAGTCCACTGTTAAAATTTACTATAAGGTAGGCAGAAAACTGGAAAGCAGAGCTGGTGAAACTGGTTGTCTAGCATAAGAATTTCTTCCTTTCCTGGAGCTGTGTATCTGAGATGTAGTTCAGAGATAATAGGACTTTCTCAGAGCCTGCTCATGCAAGGCATTGCCACAGCAGCTAAGTATCCTGAGCCCTTGCACAGACACATTCCCAGGCTCTGGGCATGCCACAGCTATGAGGTTATCAAAGACACCCAATATCAGTCACTGCTCTCCTATCCTCTATCATGGCTCTACACAGGTGGGGTTGGACCCCATGGTGCCTCTTTTTGTTAGGAATAAAAAAACATTTGCATCAATTTCTCATTAACAGTTACACCTACTTTGTATGTCAGTACCAAGCACAGAGACTGTGGGTGGGTTCAGGGCACTTCCCTGGTTACATGCAGGGGCAAACCTCACATGCTCTGGGTCCAAGACCCACAGTATTCCCTCGCCCTGCCTTACCTGCATGGGTTCCACATGGCCCACAGCACCCTGTCCTCACAAGTCAGGCCTGCAAGCCCCGCCCTGAGTGTGTCCTGAGATGCAGCTGTCTGCAGTGTCCAAACCAGTTCCCTAGTTCCAAGCCTGCGTTGGAAGCTGCCAGATTAGCACAAAATTGCAGACAGGTGGGAGGGGCTGAGTCTGGGCCTGAGTCACCTCTCTGGGCCATCTGCTTTGGCACAAGTGGCACGAGTGAAGGGACTGTGAATGGAGAGTGCTGACTGCTGCCTAGGGCGAGATGACAGCGAGTCAGCACTCTTTCTTCTCAGGGCTGGTCGGGGTGGGGGCAGGTTGCTAGTGGCCACCAGGAATGGCCAGGCAACTGGATCTCCTGCAGGGCAGCCACTGTGTCCCTGCCCACTTGGCACCAGGGTGCAGGGTCCTCGGTGGTTGATACAGCATGGCGCACCCCAAATAGTGGACTGGGAAGATTTCAGGAACTCTCCCCTCAGCGACCTGGAGCCAAAACCTGGGACACTGGTGCAAGTTGGTGGGTGGCAAAATTCAGCCCTGGCGGTGGCGGATGTTGGGCCCTGCTGGCACTTCAACTACTATTGTTCTGGGAGCCCTCAAAAGTCAGTGTGTGCTTGACACTGACACCACCAGTGGGCATGGGCCTGTTTGTGGGTCAGGCTCTGTGGATGGGGGTAGGGGTCATGGGGCGGGGCATCACCTGAGTGGCATATGATGGGTGTAGGCCAAGTGGACTCTCCATCCAGGGTGGTCTCCAGGGTGTAACATCAAGAACTTGGCGAGCATGAGTTTCTGGGTCCCCACATTTTCCTTGAAGTCACCAGGTGCATTGCTAGGTCTGGAGGCCGTGAGTTGGTTAATGTGGTGTGCCTTTAATCCTTGAGGCATCCACAAGAGGAAAATTGAACTAGTGAGTGTGTGACATGTTGTTGCTTTTTTTCCCCCTTAATCGAAGTCATGAAAAGCCTTTAAAGCTATTACCTTGCCCTCTGCTCCTTCAAACAATGTTGGAGACCTGTCCCATTACTCTGACTAATGGTGGATTGATTACTGTATGAGTCTTAGCTCCTGCAGACTTGTTATCTAAGAAGGACTGACATTTGGTGAACTTTAAATGTCAAGTTCCAGTCACAGTGACCCACTCTTTCAGTTCTCTCCACTGGGCCCTGTCCTCCATGTCTCCCAAGGCCTGGTTCCCAATCTCAAGTGGGTGTTGTGTAATCTCTGGAGCAAAACTTTCAGTGTCTGCAGCTTTGCCAGTTCACTGTTTCTCCCTCTGTTGACATCTATTTAGAAAACAGAGGTGAGATCTAAAATAGGAAAGGAGGATCTGCTGATTTCAAATGACCTTTTGGAAATGGAGATGCAATCTCTTGTGCAAGAGCTTTCCAACATAAATCTGAATTTCCCACCTAAACTTTACTAAGCCTGCTACATAGCATCTTCTTTCACAGAAGTATACTCTTAAAAAAAATGTTAGTACTTCTCTTTGATGGGGTCTTGGAAATGTATAAGTGAACTTGTTTTGCTGCTCGTTGCTTTAGAAAAATTAACTGTAGAATATTCATCACCTGTATTCTGAAATACTAAGAAACTGCTTACTCCAGGTTTAATGGAAATTACCAGCATTGGCTCTGTTCTGTGTCAGGGTGAAGGTGATTTAGGTGAGCCAGTGATTTCCATTTGATAACATTTTAAAGGTTTGAACTCAATTTTGGTCAGATAGTTTGACAACATAACTTTTAAATTAAAGCTTATCTTATGTTTTGCAGTTTTTTTTCCTCCCTCAGACTTTCATAAATGCCTCCTTTTGTGTTTTACCACATGAAAACAAACTGCTCTAGTTCTTGTTTACTCTTCTATTACTTGTAAAAAGATTACTTCATGTATCTGTGATTTTTGCTTGATAATTTAGTCTGTGAGAAAATAATTGAATCATTTTGTAAAATATAATCTGTGGATTGAATAATTCATAGTTATTCTTGGATTCACCATAATTAAAGAAACAATTTTTTTTATATTTTCCTCATATCATTACAAGCTCCATTGA